>NC_069499.1:1579173163-1579328163 GCF_027579735.1 Bombina bombina
GTGTGTGTGCTTATTATATGTGTGGGTATGTGTGTATGAGTGTGGACTTTTAATCAGTTTTCAAGCCTGCTGTGTTATAATTAATGACAAAAAAATAAAAAAATAAATATTTATTCACTGTTTTCTGATTGCTTTCAGAAAGATTCTAGACAAACAGATAGATAGATAGATGATAGATATAGATAGATAGATAGATATATAGATAGATAGAAGTTAATTATGGTATTAATAACTTCAGTTTGGAAACATAACTATGAACCACATCCATTTAGAATGTTCAAATTCTCAGTGGGGAAATACTGTTTATTTTATTGCCACTTATTCTGGATTATGAGATTAAAAAAAGAGACTAACAGCGATTTCTTCAGCCTGTCTCAGCCATACAATTAGTGCTGCATCCCATTTTCAATTATTATGTGGTGCATCAACAGGCTGAGTGTAAGTAGATCCTAATATTACACAATTCATAGAGTCATAACTGTTCCTTTCTGCAGTAAAATTTGAGTCCTTTGCATTATTCAAAGCAATGTGTTGTCTTCATGTTAAACAATTACTTTTTAGTGCTTTTTTTACAGCATTTTCAGAAAAAATCAATCACAAAGAAATTTAATCTGTTCTGTGTTTTTCTTCTGACAGCTGTGAAAATGAATTTACCATAATTGTGCAGAATAAAAACTGTTTTAAGAAAAATGTGCTTAAATGGGTTATAAAAAGCTGTGTATAATTATGGAGATACAGTATTTTCTGAAATGTTACAACTTTCTAAGTTAAAATAATAGTTTTCTGAGTAGATGAAAAAATATCAGAATTTTAATCCAGCATTAAATCAGATTCACAGAACTTTGATTAGCAAAAATGCAATTTAGGCGCCCTTGGTATATTATAAAACAACACTCATTTAAAGAAAGCTAATTAGCTTCTGTAGAATAACATTATAGGGTAAAGCATTTAACAGATACATGAAAATCACTGGTTTTTAAAAACTTTCACAAGTTAATAAACTTCAAAAGTTGTGAAAAGTTTTGTTTTTTTCTTTTTCATTTCAATAATATGCATTCTGTGTTTTTGATATATTTTGACTTAAGGAGTATAGCTATCAGGTTAATGTCATGGTTGATTCCTGATTATATGAACATTTCTTGGTGTGTTTTGTTGATGGAACTGGTTATGAAAGATTTGAACCTGCTGGAAATAATCTTTTAATGATCCTTAATTTAATGATATGCAGTATGTTTGCATGAAATATCTTGGAGTTGCAAATAAAATAAAAATAATAAAAATAAAACATATATATATATATATAATATATATATATATATATATATATATATATATATATATATATATATATATATATATATATATATATATATGTATATATATATATATATGTATATATATATATATATATATATATATATATATATTATATATACATGTGTATATTATGATGGGCATGATTAAAATAATTATGATTATATGGATGATGATGAGTGATGATTATTATTATTATTATTATTAATAACAATAATAATAATAATTTGTCCAATGATAATGGTTATTTATGCAATTCAGTCTTTATCAATAAATAGGAAGATAGAAGTATTAATTAGAAATACAATAAACAGCTTTATCAATCACGTTTTATATTATTATTATTATTATTATTAATAATAATAATAACAATTTATTATTAACATTATAATATATTTCTGTTGAATAATATTAGTTCACAAAGTCACTGTTTTTGTTAAGCTGATAAAAAAATAAAAATAAAATGCCATTGAAACTTCAAAGTACGTTTTTTGTTTTGTTTTTTAAGCTTTAGTATATGTTAAGTACCGGCGGATATCTCTGATGCATTAATAATAATAATAATAATAATAATTAAACAAAATAACATTTGTCCAGACGATTTTCACAGAATTTTTAAACTTTTCAAATTAAACACCTTGGACCTATTGAAAACAAAGTTTTTTAAACTTTTATTCAAGTACCATTTTTTTTTTTTTTGCACATGCCCAGTTCATATATTAATAAAAACTTTTGAATAAATAAGTTAAAAGAAAACATAGTTCAACGCACATTTTAAAAGTATGAATCTTGTACACAAAATGTTTATGATTAAAATGAATTGTCTGGAGTTTAAATTTATTAACTGTGAGCTTACTAAAAATTACAAAATTAATTATTGTAAAAATGTCATACATTGATGTTATTAGTTAAAAGGGCAGTAAAGTAAAAAATAAACTTTGATGATTTCGATAGATTTTATACTTTGCTGGAACACTATTGCCATAGAGTATTAAAGACGCATGCATGAATTTGAGCCTCTTCAAACAAATAATACCAAAGAACAAAGTAGATAGAATAATAGAAGTAGACTGGACACTTTGCATGTTTTAGCTACACAGATTTTACTTATATGAAGTTCTGCAAAAAATTCTGTGATACCCTTTTTTGAAATATAAATTGGCAGCTCTTATGCTTAGGAATGGCTTAGAAAACAAAGCAAAAAAATAATCCAAGTTGCTAAATAATGATTTTGTGAATCCCATTGGATTTGAATTTTAGCCAGAATAAACCTGGCAGCATGATGTAAAATAACTATAGGACATATTATAAATTTCTAGAAAAGTTTATAAAGATTTTATTTTCTAAAAAATTCCCCATTAAAATCCAAAGGAATGTTTGCAGATAAATAAGTTGATAGGCTTTTATTAAAAGGTCAGAATACAACGCTATGTTTGGTTTCTGGCTCTGACATTCATAAACACTATATTAAAAGATGATATGAATTTATTGGTGCTCATAAAAGTTATAGCTAAGTCAACATATATATAAACAGATTCTGAGATAATGAAAAATTAGTTCTAGAAGTTTGTTGTAAATTTGATGGATGAATTGTTTATATTTTATGTTACTGAAAGAAAAATACAGAATACCGTAGTCAGAAAACTATCTCTGTGATTATGATCAAACTTCAATTAATTTACCAACAGAAGAATTTCCTTAAAAATGAAACCATTGTCTTTATTGCCAGTTGTAGTAAATATTATTTATTAAAATAAACAATTATTTCTTAATGTGGGTAGGATCTACTCAGAGTTTTACTAGGGTTGTATAAAATAAATATATATAAATTGAATTTAATATTGTATTTAGGGACATAGAAGTTGAATAATAATAAAAAGTAGAGTTAAGTGTCATCATTAGAGTTTATCAAAGTGTGTATAATTAGATTTTATAGGTGTTTCAGAAATAACAAATAGCAGTAGCGAAAACTGATTATTTCTGTTCTGTGAAATGTAATCTCTAAATGTTTTATTTAATTTAAATAAGGATTTTTAATTTTGCCTACATTGAAACTAGATTACAAGTGGGAGTGCAAATATCTTTTGTGAATACGATATTTGGTGCTCCACTGAGTAATAACAGCGCAGGCAAATATGCACTGTTATTACAAGTAGCTGTATTGCGAATGCAAGTTTATGTTCACAATGCTGGGAAGCATTGCGGGATTCCATAGGCTCCAATGGGAACCTCCTTCTCATGCCGTGAGGACACAGCAAGAGAACTAGCGCAGCGAAGGGGATAACTGCACAGCGATGGGCAGAAAATATAAATATACATGTAATATGAATATATACACACTGTATATAATTACGTGTTAATATGTGTAAATACACATATTATACAGATAAATATATATGTATATAAGCAAAAATATATAGAAATATATTTACAGGGAACACACAGTTCCCATAGACTGAAATTCTTTAAGGGCCACCCCACACCCTCCATCTTTAGCCCCCAAAGAAACGCTAAGTGCAATTACTTTATTTAAAAAAAAGGTGGGTACTGTCTTTATTTCTTTTTTACTAACTTACTAACTTGTAATGGCTGTTATTTATCGTGCGCTCGTAAACAGGCAAATTTGCCCGTTTGCGGGTGTGCGATAAATTAGTGCTCCACTTGTAATATAGGAAGGCATTGTATTTAAACCCACTGGCTGCAGTCCTCTCCAGCACCTAAGGGATTACATTGAAAAAAATTATCTGAGTTTACAATCCCTATGATTTATTTATTTGATTGTTCCACTACAAGACATCACATAATACAACCAGCATGCTACTCTTAGACCGATACAAAATCCTCACATTCATTTTTTTCTAGATATTTTTTTGGGTAAAACCTATTGTTATTTTACTGTAACAATAAATTGTAAAAAAATATTTAACTTTCAGCCAGCATGAATAAAATACACGGCATTCCTCACTACTCCATCTCAAGGAAAGTCTCTAACTGCAAGAACAGAATGAATATGTGCAGGATCACATGTTTGCAGATACAAATTATATAAGTAAGCAATAAGCATTTAATTATTATCAGTATTTCAACATAACCAACATTTATGAAAGTGCTGAACACCGTAATGCACTTTGGCTACAACATATCAGTCATTATATTAAGATACTACAATTGTGTCATAGCAAAAGGTTTTTAGCAAACAGAAAATATCAAGTCCAAATATAACTAAGGCACTGAAACATAATCTGCCTGTGATTGGCTTCTATTCCAAAATGGTTCCATTCCGAGACGAAAGCAATTCAAATCAATAAGAGGGGATCACCAACAATGGACTAGCTGAAAAATCTAGCTACACATACAAAAAAAACTACAAAAACATATAGGTAATAAGAATATTTTACACTCAAGTAGGTGTCAAATGGAGTTTCAGAATCCATTCTGGAAGCATAAAATGCACAAAGTATGACAGACAACTGCATATGATTACTCAAATATTGTGTCTTGTCTAAAAGAGGAATACTTCAAGAATGTACTTGCTTTTTTTATGTTCCTGTGCTAAATAAAACAACTTTTTTCCTCTGGAAGTTGTCTCTGTCAGAGCCCTAGTTGTACAAATCATTCGTTTCCTGTTAGTTTCACCTTAAATTTAAGTAACTGTTACCTAATCCTTCATTATGAAAAAATAATAATATGTTTGTTGTTGCTCTTTATATACCATGATGAGAAAACATGTCAGTAACATGTCCCGTTAATTCTGTGGTAAGATAGCTTGCTTATAAAGTTGACTTTTTATTTATTTTTTTAGGCACTTAATACAATTGATTTTTTTTCTACTGAATTTATCTGCAATATATCCTCATAACGTTTAAATAACCTTTGCTCTCAGAGAAAGATGACAACTCAGTTATAGTTAAAGACCACTATGGCGATAGGGTTTAAAAGGGACAGTCCTAGTCGAAAAAAAAAACTTTTATGATTCAGATAGGGCATGTCATTTTAAACAACAACTTTGACAATTTACTTTATCACCAATTTTGCTTTGTTCTCTTGGCATTCTTAGTTGAAAGCTAAACCTAGGAGGTTCATATGCTAATTTCTTAAGGACACTGAACATAATTTTTTTTCTTTTGTGATTCAGACAGAGCATGTAATTTTAAGCAACTTTCTAATTTATTCCTATTATCATTTTTTCTTTGTTCTCTTGCTATCTTTATTTGAAAAAGAAGGCATCTAAGCTTTTTTTTTGTTTGTTTTTTTTTTTTTTTTTGGTTCAGCACCCTGGACAACACTTTTTTATTGGTGGGTGAATTTATCCACCAATCAGCAAGGACAACCGGCATCTAAACTTACATTCTTGCATTTCAAATAAAGATACCAAGAGAATGAAGAAAATTTGACAATAGGAGTAAATTAGAAAGTTGCTTAAAATGTCATGCTCTATCTGAATCATGAAAGAAAAAAAAATGGGTTCAGTGTCCCTTTAGACCTTGAATACTGCCTCTAATCTGAATGTATTTTGACCACTAGAGGGCATTAGTTCATGCGTTTTATATAGATAACATTGAGCTCATGCACGTGAAGTTGAAGTGAAGTGAAGTGAAGGTGTGAGCACTGATTGGCTAAAATGCAAGTCTGTCAAAAGAACTGAAATAAGGAGCAGTTTGCAGAGCCTTAGATACAAGATAATCACAGAGGTAAAAAGTATATTAATATAAAGTGTTGGTTATGCAAAACTGGGATTATCTTTCTTAAAAATTCTGGTGTTGACTGTCCCTTTAAAGTGATAGTAAATCCTAGTGTTTGGGAAATGCTAGAATTTACCAGTGGAACAAATAAAGGGGACTTTCAGTCATGAAGTATAAAATACTTTATGATGAAAGTTCCTTTATTTGCCTGAAGCGTTTGCCACATTGAGTGCCTCAGGCAGCCCACGGCAGAACGCTAGTTTGCTGTGAGGTGATGTTTCAACCTCTTAGCCAATAGCCAGTTGGCATTATGCCGGATAGCTAGCACGCTATTGGCTAAGATCACCTCACAGCAAAATAGTGTACTTATGAGGGCTGCCTGAGGCACTCAGCTTGATAAGCGCTTTAGACAAATAAAGGAGCTTTAAGCATGAAGAATTTTATACTTCATGACTGAAAGTCCCCTTTATTTCTTCCATTGGTAATTCCTAGCATTTCACAAACGCTAGGATTTACTATCACTTTAAGAACCTGATACTCAAAACCTCACCTGCACGGAGACAAATTCCACAAAATACATAGCAACATAAACATTTCTCAAGATAACATTTTTTTGAGTGCCTCACTTTACAGTCTTCATAGATCATCTCACCTGAGCAGCGAGGTTTTGAATATCATGCCCTAAGAGAGATGATTGTCTCCAGTATTAGTTCATAGGTATGTTTATTGCAATATAATCTACTCATTTGTAAATATCTAAACAAACAAAAAACAAAAAAAAGAAAGAAAATATTAATAGATTCATCATGGATATTCTTTTTTAACTGACATATCCTGGCTACTAGAATTCAGCAAGAAATAATAATTTATTGTCTGCAAACTAAATGTATTTAAAAACAACCATAAAGTCAATGGGAAACACTGTTTAAGAGTAAAACTGTTTAACAAATGATTACAACTGACCTAAAACTATTGTAGGGACATACTTACTTATGATGTGATGTGAGGTGACATTTATTTAACATAAGTCCCTGGTGGGAATTTAGACAACAACAAATTAATTTACTAAAATCTATTTCAACTTTTCCCCCCAGTAATATATTTTGAAATTCGTAGTTTAAACAAAACACTTCACATTGTCAAACACAAGGTCTGTTTTCCATATCACAATATGGATCAGTAAAATAATTCTAAAATATTTTAAAATTGTTAAAAAAAAAACCTTACAAAACACCACTCATAAACTGTATTAAACTTCAATATAAACAATGGCTTCAAGGTCTAAAATTATATAATTTAAAATGTAAAATGGATTTATCCACATATAACAAATAAATATATATTTTTCAAAATGTAATTGAGATGAGAATTTGAAACACTTTGGTTACATTTTTAAGTATTATGAATAAGAATTAAAACAGTATTAAAACAGAAATATGGTGAACGTTATTATTATTTACATTTTACACTAAAGCAAATACAAACTAAACTTGGTCGCAATACATTTGTATATTACAGTAGATTATTTCTGTGAAGACACTTTCTGTAACATGCAAATTAATACCCACTTTGAAATACTTTATTTGGCAGGTCTGCTTTTATGTCTTTAGCCCTTGAATGATAATTCAGTGTAAGGCTGATGTCTATGACAGCCAAAAGGGGTTGATGGGGTTAATGTCACTGACTATAAGGTTTGTTTTGGCCTAATTCATTTTGTTCCCTATTAAGCATCATGATTAGATGTCAAGATATCTAAATAGCATGGGACCAGAGATAAACATTTAGTCACAATATAAGACTGAAATTGAGATTTTTATTTATATAAGAAAATAATGGAACATTAAACAGCCCCTCTTGCACAATTTCTAAAATGCACGGAGACCTCCCATTTTGTATAATGCATCTAGTATGATGTAATCAACAGTTACTTTGGCAGTTTTTAGATAATAAAATAAAAGTTATATTATTTATGGTTCAGTTTGGGTACTTAAATAATAAAGAAATTTATGAGAACAATTATTCATAATACTGTAGAGAGATTATTAAATGATGTCTATAAATGCTGGCGCTTTATTATGTTGCTAGTGGGTTTTTGTATCCTCATTTTATAAGAACATTGAAGATGCAAATTGTACAAATCTGTCAGGGATAAGTCACGTATCTGCTGTTGCTTCACAATCTGATCTGCATTCTTTACAACAGCTGGGCCCGGCTGTGCGTCTGCATCCCACAAGCATGTCCCAGCCGTGGGGCTGAAGCCCACGTATACCCACAGGGAGCATGGGAAGTAATCGGAGAGGTTGTGGGGGTGCACAATTTGGTGGCTGTTGCATGCTCAGATGGCCTAAAAATTGTGCTAAGGTGCCAGACCAGTCCCAGATTCACGGAGGCTCCTGACATTCCAGCTGGTCTACAAGGATGTTCCGTTCTCTTATTTGGAAGGAAAACCAACTAGTATCATCCGATAAAGTGTTAGAGGCACAGTGACTTAGGTTATTAAAGGGACAGTTCATGATTTAGAAAGAACATACAAAAACCTTTCAAATTGTTTTTATTAGGGAATGTACCAATTTCCCCTGGTAACTCATTTGCATTAGTGCATACTGAGGTAGGCCCAGGCATGTGCATGAGTCTTGAGCACTAAACTGCAGCAAATATATACAAATGGTGCTATAGATATGTGAATGCTCCTAAACATTTCTTAACATGCTCTCATGCAACTACCTCAGTATGCTCTAATGCTAAAAATACCACAGTATCATGCAGGCACCTCAGTATGTTCTCATGCTTATACCTCAGTACACTCTTATGCAGATACCTCAGTATGTTCTCATGCTTATACCTCAGTATACTCTCATGCAGATACCTCAGCTTGCTCTCATGTACAGTAATTAGGTTTAAAGGATACCAAAAGAACAACTTAACCTTAACCCTTCTATAGGACCTTAAGTGATAGAGCCTTAACCCTAGAATAGATGCCCCTTGTTTCCGGCGAGCCTGCAGAAGTTTTGAAGAAGTTATGAAGCAGCGGTCTAAAGACCGCTGCTCCATAACTTGTCTGCCTTCTCTGAGGAGGCAGACAGAAATCAACCCAATTGAATTGGGGTGATTGACACCCCCTGCTAGCGGATTGGCCGCAAATCTGCAGGGGGCGGTATTGCACCAGCAGTTCACAACAACTGCTGGTGCAATGATAAATGCCAACAGCGTATGCTGTCGGCATTTATCGATGTGCGGAGGACATGATACGCTACATCGTATCATGTCCATCCACACTATAATAAATATACCCCATAACCTCAAGCTCTAGTCCTGGTCTTAATACTACTTGATTCTTATCCATCATAACTGTTCTTAGCCTTAAGCCTAACCTTTTATCACAAGTATTCCTGCAAAAAAACAATCAGCTAGATTACGAGTTATGCGCGCTATACGGAAAATTAATGAACGCAACATTTTTGTGTTATTTAACCCCATATAGCGCAGTCATTACAGGTTTTCAAACAGCCGGCTTGTGCGTGGCAATATTGGCTGTGTTGAGCTTCCATACCGCGCACAATTCAAGCGCTGTTTGACGTTCTCGTGCACGCTTCTTCCCCAATAGACATCAATGGGGGAGAGCGTGAAAAAAAAAGCCTAACACCTGCGAGTCACGGAAATTGTAAGTACAGTTAGCACTTATTGCACCCAAAAGGTATAAGTACTCAAAGATATGAGGTCTCAGGATGTAGAAAATAAAGAGCAGGCAAAGGGTTTTAACATGGAGATGTTAGTTTGGCACCCTTGAGAACATGAGTTCCGGTTAACGCAAGAGTGCAATATCTTTTTAACTTTCAAAATTGTAATACGAGCGCTAACCCGACACAAGCAGAAAAGTTTACTTCTATCACAATTAGCGCTCAGAGAAAAAGCACTAAATAGTGCTCCACTCATATTCTGGCCCTAAATACATATTATTAAACATAGTAGATTGAGGTTATTCCCCGCATCCATCTAGTCATGGGTGTTGCCATGTTGTAATCTAGCTTTCGCTGTAGAGCGCCAACAGATTCCCGCAGCGCTAGAATAGATTATTCATTTATTGAATAAACTCTGCAAGATTAGGACTCTTTTAGACGACATTCCAGTGCTAACGTGTTTGCACGTGTGCAAGTAACTCTCCTTTCAGATACCCTGCAGTGTAACCAAAATGGCAGCCCCTATAATGAGGGGATTGAATGAAATGTATTTAGCATTTAAATGTCCCTTTAACTATACAGGGAGAGTAATGCAAATTTCATGCACAGATATACATATGTTATTTCTGTTTTTGTGCACAATATATTTATATTTGGAATATCCTTAGTGCAACTGGGAGTCTCAAGATAGTTCCAGCATGTCAGATATATTTGTCCATCACCTTTTTCTAGATGTAATTTTACTAGTATTTGAGCCACAGTTGTTTCCTGCTTTCCTGCTAAATAATTTGAGCAGCCAACAAAAGATCATGGTCAGCTGGAAAAAGATTAAAGGGACAACCAACTTCTATTTTTTGTTTGTAGAAGGGCACAAGGCAGGGTTGCCCTTTGTCCTCATACTTATTCAATTTAGCAATAGAACTGCTTGCAATCTTACGCAGGAAAGAAATAGAGGGTTTTTGGCTCATCTAAAGAAAGATTAATCTGTTAATTTATGCAGATTATCTCTTGGTTTTCTAGAGAGAATTTAAGAAGAATATCCCAATATTGATTCAGATAATGAATTTTGCAGGTAAATTGGTATTTAATTAATGTAATTTATTTAATTGTAGTGTAATGTTAGGTGTTAGTGTAAGACAGGTTAGGATTTAATTTACAGGTAAATTTGTATTTATTTTGACTAGGTAGTTAGTAAATAGTTAATAACTATTTACTAATTAGTCTACCTAGTTAAAATAAATACAATCTTAGCTGTGAAATAAAAATAAAACCTAAGATAGCTACAATGTAACTATTAGTTATATTTTAGCTAGCTTAGGTTTTATTTTACAGGTAAGTATTTAGTTTTAAAAATAAATTTTCTTTAGATTTATTTTAATTATATTAAAGTTAGGGGTGTTAGGTTTAGGGTTAGACTTAGGGTTAGGTTTAGGGGTTAATATATGTATTTAGTGTTAGTGATGTGGGAGGCCAGAGGTTTAGGGGTTAATAACTTTAGTATAGTGGCGGCGGTGACATTGGGGCGGCAGATTAGGGGTTAGTAAGTGTAGGTAGGTGGTGGCGATGTCGGGGGAGGCAGATTAGGGGTTAATAAGTGTATGGGGCTGCGTTAATAAGGGTTAATAAGTGTAGTGTGGAATCAATGGGGCTGCGTTGCGCAGCTTTACGCTCCTTTATTGCAGGTGTTAGGCTTTTTTTTTAGCCGGTTCTCCCCATTGATGTCTATGGGGAAATCGTGCATGAGCACGTTAAAGCAGCTCAAAGCAGCGCTGGTATTTGTGTGCGGTATGGACCTCAACTCTGCCATATTGCCCGCTAACACCGGATTTTTGCAAACCTGTAATAGCAGCGCTATTAAAGGTGAGCGGTGGAAATAACTTGCAAGTTATTACCGAGCCGCTCATAACGCAAAACCCGTAATCTGGCCAACAGATAGAAAGCCTGGTTAATGGAAAAATAATTTTAGTTGGAAGATTTTTAATTTTAAAACTTTTTTAAGTCTAATCTTGCAGAGCTTATTCAATAAATGAATAATCTATTCTATCTGTTGGCGCTCTACAAGTAACCGATAATAATAATAAATAGTGGAACAATTTGATACAGCTAAAGACTCTGAAGTTAAAATAAAATGATTCCTGTTACATCCTAGAGAGTCCAGATTCAACGTATTTCCCCTTTTGGGGTATCGGAATTTAGTAAGGCTATAGAGAGAAATAAATATCCTGATATTAAAGATTCACTTTGAGGATAGATTAGAGGGGAGGGAGGAGGAGGATGGTGGGGAGGGGGAGGAGGATGGTGGGGAGGGAAGAGGGGAGGAGAGGAGAAGGAGGGAAATTTATATTTATTTATTTACTTATTTATTTATTTTCTCTTTCTTTCTTCCTTCTATTTTTTTTTTTTTTTTTTTTTTGCAAATGGTATAATGGAATGTAAAAGAGTATATGTCAGAGAATATACCAGTATCCGGCAAAAAGTTTAAAAACGTATATTATAATGGTGAAGATAAATTTTGATGAGTTGGAATCATATTATATTATGTTTAATGTAATTACGTTGTGAAATGATTGATGACTGATGTTAAACAGCAACTTTATATTGTATCTTGCTTTAAATCTTAATATAGGGGGAAAAAAGGGACATTAAACACTTTGAGATAAAATAAAATGATAAATCATTTATATAAAAAAAAACTCTGCTATATACTTTCATTATTTATTTTGTTCCCTTTTCCTGTAACTCCATTTTAAAAATGTGAGTCCTATTAGAAATGGAAGTGCAGAACACTATTATATTCCACACAGCCATTGGCTGTACACTCTAGTGACCTATTTATAACTGTCCCTAATTGGCTACAGCAGAAAAGGTAACCTAAGTTACAACATGGCAGCTCCCATAGTTTTATAGACTAAAACTTTACACTTATTTTGTCAATATTTAAACAGATAATTACAATTTAAAATACATCTGCATGTTATTCTCAGACTAATCTTTTCTTTGAATGCATCATTCTATCTAGCATTTATTTAGTGTTTAAGGTTCCTTTAAAGTCCAATTTACTAGACATTATGAAGCTGTAAGGATTAACTAGGAGTCATTTGAACTGAAACTGAGCATAGGTAGAATACTGTTTAGTAAATATAGAGTTGGAACAGTAAATAAGTTCTGACAGCACAATGGACTGGAGTCTGAAATGTGCCCAGAACAATTGTGTATCTGGTTATGTGAAGATTGGAATAACATGAATGACAGCTGGCACAAACTCAGCTGGTACCAGATGGCATGGTTGAGATCAGAAGCATAAAGTACAACTCATCATACAATGTGTGTAGCTAAAAGTGTCAGGAGCCCAAAGAGATTACATTTGGATGTGATGGCCCCAATCAGTAACACTGCAAAGTCTAGATAACACCAGTGTGCCGAGTCTGAAGGGTTTCTGGGGATATTGTAAGATTTCCAGCCAGCACTTGGGAACATACAAGATAATGATTTTAGGAACATCGGATAGCATCAGAATCCGAGCGCAAAGACTATAGATTACTGTAAATATTCATTAGAGAAAGCAGAGTTGTAGCAACCTTTATTACAAGTAGTAGCTGTTAGTTAAAAAAAAAAATTCTGTACTCTTTTATAAGTGTTTTGCTCTCCAGCTTCTTTTTTATTAATTTATTGAGAAATTTTACTGTGGGATTTCAGGATCCTTATAGACTTAAATCTGCTGTTTTGGACAGAGAACTGGATTAAATACCAAAATACTCCGGGGGCCTCATCTCTGAATATTTAACTTCCTGGAAACAAATTTAAAATTGAAAGTATTCTTAATCATATGTAACTCAGGAAACCCTGGCCAAGATCTGGCTTAAGGAGCCAACCTTTAGAGTGTGAGTTGCCTTAGTATATTGCGGAAAATATTTACATTTAGTGTCCCTTTACATTTTTAAGCTTTGCTAAATTACATTTCTTGAATTCTGCAAAGATCCTCATAGAAACAGATATCCTGTAATTATTTAATTGAAAAATTTCTAACCATTTAAACACAGTCCCTCTCACTGCTGGACATCCTTGTTCACATGCTTAGGCTAATTTCCTGCTTGTTTGTGGTACCTGAAAAGATGAGTATCCCCTGTTCTATAAATGAGAATGATTTAATGATTTTGGAAGGATACAGGCTACTCTAAAGCCCAATGCCCCACATCTAGAGGAAGCTAATTTGTTATGGTGTAGTCTCACATATATGGCAATGTAACTCTAAGTTACTGGTCTTGAAATAGACTTTTGATGAGAGAGATTTGAAGTCTTTTCTAATTCACTACAAAAATGATCAAGATAAATATTGCAGACAATGGTCCAGACAGTTCTTTCACACCCAGCAGGTTCTAATGAATCCTCGTCATATTGAAGCTAGTATCCAACATTATTAACCTCTTAGGTTTCTAGGGTATACAATATAAATGAATGCAATTAATGCATCTGATTGGAGCTGATCAAGACACCATATTTAAATGGTATAAGGTTTAAAGCATTTACAATGACGACTCTACTAAAAATGGCAAACATGGATAAACAATCAACAAAGAACAGAGATACACATTGATGCTCACCAATAGGAACAAACAAACATTTCATAGGATAGTTATGAAAAGCCAGAGGTGCTGTGATCCAGACTAAAAACCCAGTGATGAGCTTTACAAAGCTGTAAATGTTGGCACAGTTTCTATTTGGAAGAAGCTTATATCCAACACCAGTGCACAGGGAAACATAACTCACTGTAAAAGAGTAAAATGATGAATCTTAGCTACATCCATACTGGTTTATGATTAGAGAAAACCAAATGATACCTTCAGCTCCCAATGTCAGATTACCTCTTGTTTGAAGTTGCATATTTGCAAGTTGATAAAGGTGAACACTGCAAAAATGGCAGTTACCGTCTACACCAAGTAACATTGGTTCAGTGCTCTAAAAGAGTTCATATGTACCTCTATTTTATCTTGTAAGAAAGCAGTGAACTCAGGAGATTTTTATAGAGGCATTGGGAATGTTACAGATCCCCTTTACTTAGAGGGGAATAAAAATCCTTATTTGAATTAATTACAGTTAGCTGTCTATAAGGGGAATTTTTGGATTCTCTAAAACGAACTCTAACACCCCTCTCTAAACACCAAAATAAGTTAATTGAACCCTCTTTTAAAAAAGGAGAGAGAGGCCTCTCTTTCAAATGAAAGGCCACATGTCCAGGTGGTATAACAAAAAGGGCTATAAATGAAACACAAACTAGAAGCACATTATGAGGCCCATTTATCAAGCTCCGAATGGAGCTTGATGGCCCGTGTTTCTGGCGAGCCTTCAGACTCGCCAGAAACAGCAGTTATGAAGCAGCGGTCTAAAGACCACTGCTCCATAACCCTGCCCACCTGCTCTGATGAGGCGGACAGGAATTGCCACAATTCAACCCGATCACCTCCCTGCTGGTGGCCCATTGGCCGCGAGTCTGCAGGGAGCGGCGTATTGCTCTCCGCATTCAGCGATGTCTGTCAGACCTTATCCACCCTGTCGGATCAGGTCCGACAGACATTTGATAATTCGGCCTCATAGACACCAGGGGGTGCTCTCAAGTTCAAATGAAAGAAAAAAAAATATATATACATATAGGTAAAGTTTGTAATCTTCCAAAGTGCTGACTAGTCCCAGCTGCTCGTTGTCCAGAGGTGGTCAGTCTCTTGACACAAGAAATATCTGTAGGGTATAGAGTAAAGAACACAAAGGTGCCAAATGACCTAGTACAGTCTTAAATGGAGATAAGTTGAAAGCAAATGCACTACTCACATATCAAAAGGACCCAATAGGTGCTTATAGGGCAGGATGGAACTTCACAGTCCAGCTAACTTAATGGTGTATATTCAGGTGCACTCCAAATAGTAATGCTGGAATCCAGAGAGATGTATAGAACCCCTATAGTGATATAGCACAAAACCACATAGACTATCACAGTCTGACTCAGTAGCAAAGAATAATGATTAAACACACACATATGTGTTGCGCCAACAGGTGTCGTACAAGCAAGCTGGAACTTCTTAGCCGCTCAGCTGACTGCACTCTGGTAAACAGATTGAATCAATCCCACGATGTGGAAAATTCAAAGACAAGCAAGTGTATATACTAAAAATCATATTTATTAAAGCAGCAACGCTTTTCTCAGCCAACACAGGGCTGTTTCTTCAGGTTGATTATTGCTACCACGACCTTAGCAATTAGCACTCAAAGAGTCTTGTTAATTTTTTAAATGTCCACCATATGCCCCCAAAATACAGTGTGTAGTGTTTATTAAAAAATAAAAATATTAGCATTTAAAAAAAAAAAACTGTCACAAAGCAGTTATCAGGGGTTAAAGTTGGGGAGTGTGCCTTTAAAGGGACATAATACTCATATGCTAAATCCCTTGAAACTGATGCAGTATAACTGTAAAAAGCTGACAGGAAAATATCACCTGAGCATCTCTATGTAAAAAAGGAAGATATTTTACCTCACAATCTCCTCAGCTCACCAGAGTAAGTTCTGTGTAAAAAGTTATACTCAGCTGCAGCCCAGCTGCAGGTAAAAAAAAATAATTAAGAAATGAACAGCAGCCAATCAGCATCAGCAGTGCTGAGGTCATGAACTCTTTTACTGTGATCTCATGAGATTTCACTTAACTCTCATGAGATTTCATTGTAAACTTCCTTACACTGAATAGGGAAATAAGATGAGTGTGCACAAATGCTCGCTCCTTCCACTGTCCCGGGACAGACATACTGATTTGTTGCTTAGAAGTCCTTTACAATGGGAGGTGGCTACTGAGAAACTTTTGAGGTAAAATATCTTCCTTTTTTACATAGAGATGTTCAGGAGATATTTTCTAGTCAGCTTTTTACAGCTATACTGCATCACTTTCAAGTGTTTAAACATTTGGGTATTATGGCCCTTTAAATTGTGGTCTATGGGAACTCTGTGTTCCCTGTAAATATTGGATTGCAGTCTCTTGGAACAAGAATTAGGGGCCTATCTATCAAGCACCATATGGAGCTTGAGAGCCCGTGTTTCTGGCGAGCCTGCTCCATAACCCTGTCCGCCTGCTCTGATGAGGCGGACAGGAATCGCCGGAAATCAAACTGATCGAGTACAATCGGGTTGATTGACACCCCCCTGCTGGCGGCCGATTGGCCGCGAGTCTGCAGGGGGCAGCGTTGCACCAGCAGCTCACAAGAGCTGCTGGTGCAATGCTGAATATGGAGAGCCTATTGCTCTCCGCATTCAGCGATGTCTGTCGGACCTGAACCGCAATGTCGGATCAGGTCCGACAGACATTTCATAAATAGGCCTCTATGTCTTGCACATTGAATGAATGTCTCTTGGAACAAGCATTAGTCTTGCACATTTAAAGCAGTCTTTTGGAACAATAATTAGTCTTGCACATTGAATGGCAGTCTCTTGGAAAAAATAATTTGTCTTGCATATTGAATGGCAGTCTCTTGAAGCAAGAATTATTCTTGAACATTGAATGACAGTCTCTTGGAAAAATAATTAATTTAGTACATTAGTCTTGCACATTGATTGGCAGTTTTTTGGAACAAGAATAAGTCTTGCACATTTATTGGAAGTCTATTGGAACAAGAATTTGTCTTGCACATTTAATGGAAGTCTATTGGAACAAGAATTAGTCTTGCACATTTATTGGAAGTCTATTGGAACAAGAATTTGTCTTGCACATTGGATTAAAGTCTCCTGGAAAAAGCATTAGTCTTGCACATTGGATGACAGTCTCTTGGAACAAGAATTTGTCTTGCACATTGGATGACAGGTCTCCTGGAACAAGAATTAGTTATTGCAGCATTGGATGGCAGTCTCTGGAACAAGAATTAGTCCTGCACATTGATTGTGCAGTCTCTTGAATGAGGAATTAGTCTTGCACATTGATGACAGTCTCTTGGAACAAGAATTTGTCTTGCACATTGGATGACAGTCTCTTGGAACAAGAATTTGTCTTGCACACTTGGATAACAGTCTCTTGGAACAAGAATTTTTCTTGCACATTGAATGGCGAGTGTCTTTGGCACAAGAATTAGTCTTGGCACATTGGATGACAGTCCCTTGGAACAAGTAGCTATATTTCACACTGCATGTCTTTAATTATTATATCAAATGAAAGGTCAAAGAACAACATTCCAATAAATATTATTTCGGAAGTAGATCTGCCTCCACATTCTGTATCTGGGAATTGTGCCACTCCTCCAGCTATCAATGAGTAGCTGTGTGTATTGATGAATTGCTCTTGCTAAAATAATGCTACTTATGTATATAAGAACAAGCAGGTCACATTAATCAGCCAGCCCCCACATTTCCTCTGAGATTTTTACGAAACTAAAATGTCACATCTCATTTACATTACAGAGCTTCTTTTTGGTGTCAATTTACAAAATGGTTTTAAATAATGCTTAGACAGTTTAGCTTAATATAAATAATAATATTAATATTAATATATTAATATAAAAAAAACAAAAAACAACAATATTCAAAATATAACCTCCTCTGGAACATTCCCATTTATAGTACTTTAGGGAGTCTTTTAAATTTACCAGTATGTAGTCCACAGCAATGTATGTGAATATTGCAGGCTATATTGCCGCCTGAGATGCAAACTCCCTATAGCAACTTAGATGCCAGAGGGGATTATAATTTATTATAATGCAGTGTGTTTCCACCCTCTCTGGCACCTAATGATAGAGCTCATCCTAATCCAGATTGTTATCCTCAACTCTAATCTTAACTCTAACCCTAGTCTTAACCCCAATTACTAAACCTAAAACTAATCTAACTCTATCTTAATCTCATCCCTAAAGCCAAACGACAATCCTTAGCCCCAATCCCTAACCCTGAGACCTATCTCTAAGTCTATTTAAACCCAATCCCTAACCCTAAAACCTATCTCTTACTTGATTTAAACCCCATCCCTAAAACCAAATGCCAATACTTAACCCCAATCCCTAACCCTAAGACCTATCTCTAACTCAATTTAAATCACACCCATAAAGCCAAATGCCAATCCTTAACCCCTATCCCTAACCCTGAGACCTATCTCTAACTTAATTTAAACCCCATCCCTAAAGCCAAATGCAAATCCTCAATCCCAATCCCTAAACCTAAAACCTATCTCTAACTCAATTTAAACCCCATCCCTGAAGCCAAATGTCAATCCTTAACCTTATCCCTAACCCTGAGGACCTACCTCTAACTCAATTTAAACCCCATTCCCTAAAGCCAAATGTCAATCCTTAACCTTAATCCCTTAACCCTGAGACCTACCTCTAACTCAATTTAAAAACCCCATCCCTAAAGCCAAATGCAAATCCTTAATCCCAATCCCTAACCCTAAACCTATCTCTAACTCAATTTAAACCCCATCCCTAAAAGCCAAATGCAAATCCTTAACACCAATCCCTAACCCTGAGACGCTATCTCTAACTCGATTTAAATCCCATCCCTAAAAGCCAAATGCAAACCTTAACCCCAATCCGTAACCCTGAGACCTATCTCTAACTCAATTTAAACCCCATCCCTAAAGCCAAATGCCAAATTCCTTAATCACAATCCCTAACCCTGAGACCTATCTCTAACTCGATTTAAACCTTATCCCTAAAGGACAGGATGCAAATCCTTAATCCCAATCCCTAACCCTAAAACCTATCTCTAACTCAATTTAAACCCATCCCTAAAGCCAAATGCAAATCCTTAACACTCAATCCCTAACCCTGAGACCTATCTCTAACTCGATTTAAAATCCCATCCCTAAAGCCAAATGCAAATCCTTAACCCCAATCCGTAACCCTGAGGACCTATCTCTAACTCAATTTAAACCCCATCCCTAAAGCCAAATGCAATCCTTAACACCAATCCCTAACCCTGAGACCTATCTCTAACTCGATTTAAATCCCATCCCTAAAGCCAAATGCAAATCCTTAACCCCAATCCGTAACCCTGAGACCTATCTCTAACTCAATTTAAACCCCATCCCTAAAGTCAAATGCCAATCCTTAACCCCAATCCCTAACCCTGAGACCTATCTCTAACTCGATTTAAACCCCATCCCTAAAGTCAAATGCCAATCCTTAACCCCAATCCCTAACCCTGAGACCTATCTCTAACTCGATTTAAACCCGATCCCTAAAGCCAAATGTCAATCCTTAACCCCAATCCCTAACCCTGAGACCTATCTCTAACTCAATTTAAACCCCATCCCTAAAGCCAAATGAAAATATTTAACCCCAATCCCTAACCCTAAGACCTATCTCTAACTCGCTTTAAACCTATCCCTAAAGCCAAATGACAATATTTAACCCCAATCCCTAACCCTAAAACCTATCTCTCACTCACTTTAAACCCCATCCCTAAAGACAAATGCCAATCCTTAACCCCAATCCCTAACCCTGAGACCTATCTCTAACTCGCTTTAAACCCTATACCTAAAGCCAAATTACAATATTTAACCCCAATCCCTAACCCTAAGACCTATCTCTAACTCGCTTTAAACCCCATCCCTAAAGACAAATGCCAATCCTTAACCCCAATCCCTAACTCTGAGACCTATCTCTAACTCGATTTAAACCCCATCCCTAAAGACAAATGCCAATCCTTAACCCCAATTCCTAATCCTAAATCTTATCTCTAACTCTTTCTTAACTTCATCCTTAAAGACAAATGCCTTACCCTAATTCTAGACTCTAATTTGATCCTCATTTCTGAACTCTTACCCAGTGCCTAATCCCAACCTAGCCTATTTCCAATCCATGTAATCTCTAACTCTATTTCAACGCTCAACCCTACTGTCAAATGCCTCATTCTCCAGTTTTTTAACGTGAACCCTGCTTACCTTATTTTAAACCCAGTATGTAGTACCCAATCTGTAATTTAAATTTTGACAGAAACGTCCCTTTAACCGTAGTGTCTAATAGACTTGAGCAGTCAAGAAATCTTTGGTTTATCCGAAATTTTTGTACCAAATATCCAAATATGGATTAATTTCCGTTGTCTGCACTATTCAGTATTTGTTTGGTTTAAAACTATATTAATACTGAATTTTAGTTAAACATTTACATTTGTTTTCATTAAAAAGTTTATGTTAAAGGTCCTTAATAAAATGCCTCTTACTCCTTGATTATATTGTCCCTCCATAACATAATATACTTAAATAAAGCAAAGAATAAACACAATTATATTATGCAACAAAACTAACCTGAACATTTGAAAAATAGTCCCTTTTACTGTTGACTCCAAATGCACTGGAATGGTCCCTTCAGCCAATCACAAACTGCACGTGCTCAGTAAAAGCTGGAGCCTCAGATAGTGTGCACATAAAAAGAGTGTGCACATTATGATAGTGGAAGTATATTGGGAAGTATTTTTTATTGCATGTTTTATCTGAATCATGAAACTTTAATTTGACTTTAGTGGCCCTTTAATTCCTATGCAACAATAATAAAACAAAACAAAACAGTTCAGGATTTTCTGAGGTTTGCACGATTAATGGATTGCAAATGCTTTTTGTGACTGACGATACAGTGTGCTGCAAGTTATGGTTACAGGGCAGGGACACATATAAGAGATAAAATGAGACAAGAGGTCCGCAGGCCACATACTGTCAGCAGGCTGGGTTCTGGCCCTTGGGCCATAAAGTGGACAATCCTGCGTTAGAAGGCAATAAAAGTCATGTTTGAAATCCATCATTATTGGCAGCACCACATCATTAATAGAAATACGCTTCAGGTTGTATTTGAATACTTTGTTGTGCACACAAGCAATTTGCAGACGTTCCACATTACAGACAGGGGAGGAAATGCTTTGAATATTCTGTAATGTGTATTGGCCACACTATGGAATTCAGCCATATGCACAAGGTTGTTTAATAGGTTTATAAATGAATGGATTTACCTAGATGAGCATTCTGTATTCTTTTATATCTCCCTTTATATTGTCTTGTGGTTTTCAGTGCAGACAAAGTGTTAACAAGATGTATTTTGGAACTTGCGTGGGTATACATGTAGCGTCGTGCCACCTATAATCTGCTGTTCCTTCATGCAGGTGTGCCAAATGTTGGCTGTTACCTTCCAGTGATTTGACTAAATTAATATTTTACATGACACTGTGGGAACAGGTGACAGGATAATCTGTCCCTCTGGCGAAAAAAGAACAAGAGGAAGAGAGCAGCCCTCAGCCCTTTATGAACATAGTGCTGAGCAAACATGGCTGTCCCCCAGGCTGGTTCCTTTGTGTGCTGTACAGTGTGCTCCAGTAACCTGTTATTATCCTTGCTATGCTTCCTAATCGTATTGTCATTGTGTCAGCAGGAAGCTATTGAACCTGAAGTGCTACTGGATTAGTATTTAAAAAAAGAACAAGGACTAAAGGCAAAAAAGGCCAGAGAGCAGGAACTACACAAGTCTGAGTCCAGTTAGGTACAAGAAAGGAGAAGGAACAGCACACACAGTGATTACTGACAGTGGGAAAGAGATGATATCCATGGCAGTATCATGATCATAGATATAATGTGTAACAGCAGGAAAGCCAACTGAACATAAATATATATCCACTGGGGAAAGCAAACTACCATTAATCCCTTAGACGCAGAGATTTATGCAACACCTACGGCTAGATTTGGAGTTTTGTCGGTAACGACCCGAAAATCTAACGCCCGCTTTTTTCTGGCCGCACCATAAAAATAACTCTGGTATTGAGAGTCCACATAAAGGCTGCGTTAGGCTCCAAAAAAGGAGCGTAGAGCATATTTAACGCAGCTTCAACTCTCGATACCAGAGTTGCTTACGCAAGCGGCCAGCCTCAAAAACGTGCTCGTGCACGATTCTCCCATAGAAAACAATGGGGCTGTTTGAGCTGAAAAAAAACCTAACACCTGCAAAAAAGCCGCGTTCAGCTCCTAACGCAGCCCCATTGTTTGCTATGCGGAAACACTTCCTACGTCTGCACCTAACACTCTAACATGTACCCCGAGTCTAAACACCCCTAACCTTACACTTATTAACCCCTATTCTGACGCCCCCGCTATCGCTGACCCCTGCATATTATTATTAACCCCTAATCTGCCGCTCCGTAAACCGCCGCTACTTACATTATCCCTATGTACCCCTAATCTGCTGCCCTAACATCGCCGACCCCTATATTATATTTATTAACCCCTAATCTGCCCCCACAACGTCGCCTCCACCTGCCTACACTTATAACCCCTAATCTGCCGGGACCTGCGTACCGCACCGCTATTATTATAAAGTTTATTAACCCCTAATCCGCCTCACTAAACCCTATAATAAATAGTATTAACCCCTAATCTGGCCCTCCCTAACATCGCCGACACCCTAAACTTCAAACATTAACCCCTAATCTGCCTGACTGAGCTCACCGCTATTCTAATAAATGTATCAACCCCTAAAGCTAAGTCTAACCCTAACACTAACACCCCCCTAAGTTAAATATAATTTAAATCTAACAAATTAATTAACTCTTATTAAATAAATTATTCTTATTTAAAGCTAAATACTTACCCTGTAAAATAAATCCTAATATAGCTACAATATAAATTATAATTATATTATAGCTATTTTAGGATTTATATTTATTTTACAGGTAACTTTGTATTTATTTTAACCAGGTACAATAGCTATTAAATAGTTTAAGAATTATTTAATAGCTAAAATAGTTAAAAATAATTACAAAATTACCTGTAAAATAAATCCTAACCTAAGTTACAATTAACCTAACACTACACTATCAATAAATTAATTAAATAAACTACCTACAATTACCTACAATTAACCTAACACTACACTATCAATACATTAATTAAATACAATTCCTACAAATAAATACAATTAAATAAACTAGCTAAAGTACAAAAAATAAAAAAGAACTAAGTTACAAAAAATAAAAAAATATTTACAAACATAAGAAAAATATTACATCAATTTTAAACTAATTACACCTACTCTAAGCCCCCTAATAAAATAACAAAGCCCCCCAAAATAAAAAGATGCCCTACCCTATTCTAAATTACTAAAGTTCAAAGCTCTTTTACCTTACCAGCCCTGAACAGGGCCCTCTTTGCGGGGCATGCCCCAAGAAATTCAGCTCTTTTGCCTGTAAAAAAAAAACATACAATACCCCCCCCAACATTACAACCCACCACCCACATACCCTAATCTAACCCAAACCCCCCTTAAATAAACCTAACAATAATCCCCTGAAGATCATCCTACCTTGTCTTCACCTCACCGGGTATCACACCGATCCGTCCAGAAGAGCTCCTCCCGATGTCCTGATCCAAGCCCAAGCGGGGGGCTGAAGAGCGTCCATGATCCGGCTGAAGTCTTCATCCAAGCGGGGCAGAAGAGGGTCTTCCATCCGATTGAAGTCTTCATCCAAGCGGCATCCATCCGGAGCGAAAGCGGCAGCATCCTGAAGAACCTCCGACGCGGAACATCCATCCTGGCCGACGACTGAACGCACGAATGACGGTTCCTTTAAATGACGTCATCCAAGATGGCGTCCCTCGAATTCGATTCGGCCTGATAGGATTCTATCAGCCAATCGGAATTAAGGTAGGATAATTCTGATTGGATGATGGAATCTGCCAATCAGAATCAAGTTCAATCCGATTGGCTGATCCAATCAGCCAATCAGATTGAGCTCGCATTCTATTGGCTGTTCCGATCAGCCAATAATAGCCTTATACATATACCTAATACTAACCCTAACCCAAATACCAGCCTTATACATATACCTAATACTAACCCTACCCCAACCCTAATACCTGCCTTATACATTATACCTAATACTAACCCTAACCCTAATACCAGCCTTATACGTATACCTAATACAAACCCTAACCCTAATACCAGCCTTATACATATACCTAATACTAACCTAATACCAGCCTTATACATATACCTAATACTAACCCTAATACCTGCCTTATACATATACCTAATAACTAACCCTAATACCAGGCCTTATTCATATACCAAATACCTAAACCCCAACCCTAATACCTGCCTTATACATATACCTAATACAAACCCCAACCATAATACCTGCCTTATACATATACCTAATACTAACCCTAACCGTAATACCAGCCTTATACGTATATACCTAATACTAACCCTAATTCCAGTCTTATACATATACCTAATACTAACCCTAATACCTGCATTATTCATATACCCTTTTACCAGCCTTATGTATGTATATACCTAATACTACCCCAACCCTAATACCAGCCTTATACATTTACCTAATACTAACCTAACCCTAATACCAGCCTTATTCATATACCTAATACTAACCCCCATCCCTAATACCCAGCCTTTATACATATATACCTAATACTAACCCTAATACACTGCCTTATTCATATACCTAATACTAACCCTAACCCTAAATACCAGCCTATACATATACCTAATTACTAACCCCTAACCCTCTTACCAGCCATATATATATTTATTATATATATATATATATATATATTATATATATATATATATATATATAATTATATATATATATATATTTATATATATATACCTAATACTAACCCTAACCCTAATACCAGCCTTATACATATACCTAATACTAACCCCTAACCCTATTACCAGCCTTATGTATATATATACCTAATACTAACCCCAACCCTAATACAGCCTTATACATATATACCTAATACTAACCCTAATACCTGCCTTATTCATATACCCTAATACTAACCCTAACCCTAATACCAGGCCTTATACATATACCTAATACTAACCCTAATACCTGCCTTATACATATACCTAATACTAACCCTAACCCTAAATACCAGCCTTATACATATACCTAATACTAACCCTAATAGCTGCCCTTATACAATATACCTAATACTAACCCTAACCCTAATACAGCCTTATTCATATACCTAATACTAACCCCAACCCTAATACCAGCCTTATACGTATATAACTAATATTAACCCTAATTCCAGTCTTATACATATACCTAATACTAACCCTAAACCTAATACCAGCCTTATACATATACTTAATACTAACCCTAACCCTATTACCAGCCTTATGTATATATATATATACCTAATACTAACCCTAACCCTAATACCAGCCTTATACATATACATAATACTAACCCTAACCCTAATACAAGCCTTATACATACACCTAATACTAACCCTAACCCTAATACCAGCCTTATACATATACCTAATACTAACCCTAATTCCAGCCGTATACATATACCTAATACTGACCCTAACCCTAACCAAATACTATCCCTAACCCTAATACCAGCCTTATACATATACATATTATATAATACTAACCCTAACTCTAATACCAGCCTTATACATGTACCTAATACTAACCCTAACCCTAATACCAGCCTTAAACATATACCTAATACTAACCCTAACCTTAATACCAGCCTAATATATATATATATATATATATATATATATATATATATATATATATACCTAATAATAACCCTAACCCTAATACCAGTCTTATACATATACCTAATACTTACCCTAACTCTAATACCAGCCTTATATATACCTAATACTAACCCTAATCCTAATGCCAGCCTTATACATATACCTAATACTAACCCTAATACCAGCCTTATATATGTACCTAATACTAACCCTAAATACCAGCCTTATATATGTACTAATACTAACCCTAATACAGCCTTATATATGTACCTAATACCCAACCTTAACACTAATACCAGCTTTATATATGTACCTAATACCAACCTTAACCCTAATACCAGCCTTCATACATATACATAATACTAACCCTAACCCTAATATCAGCCTTATACATATACATAATACTAACCCTAATATCAGCCTTATACATATACATAATACTAACCCTAACCCTAATATCATAAGACAAAAAACGAAATGGATGGCGCTGGTCTTGCAGAATAGTTAGTTTCTAATGATAAATAGAAATGGACTTGATGTGCAAGTTAAATCTGTTGCAATAATGTGCAATATACTCACTCCTTAAGTAATGTGAGTCCTGCTTCTATGGTATATCCCTTTGCGGTGTGTCCCTCTCCAAAGGAAACAACAAGGTGGTTTTCAACAGGGCTGGAAAAGGATTAGAACCTCATCAGCAGTAAAGTAATAACTTTAAGTTGAAAAAACAAGTAGTAACTTACTTATCCAGAAAAGCAAGTCCGGCTCGTCACAGAAAAAGTGCTTTCAAATGTAAGAGATAAAAAGTGGTTTATTGTAGCTCTACGCGTTTCAACGCTCAAGCGTCTTTTTCAAGAGCAATAAAAGACAATAAAAACAAGTAACAGTTTGTACTGTTTGACATACAAACTGTTACTTGTTTTTATTTTTCTTGTTTTTATTGTCTTTTATTGCTCTTGAAAAAGACGCTTGAGCGTTGAAACGCGTAGAGCTACAATAAACCAACTTTTCTATCTCTTAATTTGAAAGCACTTTTTTCTGTGACGAGCCGGACTTGACTTTTCTGGATAAGTAAGTTACTACTTGTTTTTTCAAACTTAAAGTTATTACTTTACTGCTGATGTGGTTCTAATCCTTTTCCCAGCCCCTGTTGAAAAACCACCCTTGTTGTTTCCTTTGGAGAGGGACACACGCAAAGGGATATACCATAGAAGCAGGACTCACATTACTTAAGGAGTGAGTATATTGCACATTATTTGCAACAGATTTAAACTTGCACATCAAGTCCATTTCTATTTATCATTAGAAACTAACTATTCTGCAAGACCAGCGCCATCCATTTCGTTTTTTGTCCATTGCTTATACAGTCCTTGGGGAGAGACTGAGGAAGGGCAGCGGTCACTTCATTTAACAAGGAGAGTATTGTTTTTTAGCACATTGTGTTGAGCATATTTTGTTTTTTCTGTTAACATCTACTTGTTTGCCACACACATTTCTGTACAGTTAAACCCTAATATCAGCCTTATACATATACATAATACTAACCCTAACCCTAATACCAGCCTTATACATATTACCTAATACTAACCCTAATTTTAATACCAGTCTTATATATATATATATATATATATATATATATACCTAATACTAACCCTAATCCCTATGTTATACATATACCTAATACTAAGCCTAACCCTAATACCAGCCTTAAACATATACCTAATACTAACCCTAACCCCTAATACCCAGCCTTAAACATATACCTAATACTAACCCTAATACCAGCCCTTATAGATATACCCTAATACTAACCCTAATACCAGCCTTATACATATACCTAATACTAACCCTAATTTTAATACCCAGTCTTATATATATATAATATAGATATATATATATATATATATATATATATATATATATATATATATATATAATATATATATATATATATATCTAATACTAAACCCTAATCCCTATGTTATACATATACCTAATACTAACCCTAACCCTAATACCAGTCTTGAACATATACCTAATACTAACCCTAATACCAGCCTTATAGATATACCTAATACTAACCCTAATACCTGCCTTATTCATATACCTAATACTAACCTAAAAAAATATATGTATTTGTGTGCACACTACTAATTTAAAGGTATATAAAGGTGCTAGCAGTCATAAGATATGAATGTTAAATAAATAAAAAGAAAGCAACAACCTGTATGTATAAGGTTATTAAAGAGTGACAAGGCTGCACTCAAATACCGTAAAGAAAAAAGTTTTATTGAACTCTCTCCACAAGTGTCCACGACACCCTGATACCTAATTTAGTCAAAGTGTTAAGAAAACACCAGCCAAACACACATTATATACAAAATTAGAATAAGTATTACCAGGCCTGGGGATATATAAACAGATTAAGTATAAAAGTATAGTGAGCACATAAGTGACAAAACACGCTAACAGAATTATACCAATTGTATGCATAACAGAAAATGCACAATGTAGCAGACTAGCATACAATGCTTAACAGCAAATTATGATATATGAACAGTCCATGTGGAGCACTTAGTGTATTATACAAGCTCCAACAATGTCCATAGAGACCGTAGCAGCCCATTGTAATTGTGTAAACTCACTCGCAGGCAAAGAAAGCAAGCTATATTATAGAAGCCTCACCACATCTAGCGGTATTGATCCTGTGTGGCCTTTTTGTTGCGAATCCCCCAACTGGATACAAACAGCCCAACGTAAAGACTGAACTGCAGCAAATACAGCAATTGTAAGCAGCTGAACTCCTTGGTATGGATCAGATCCAGTAGCACGATTCCTTTCACACAGGAACAGACAAAGCTTCTTGGGCTAAGCACCAACGCTTGCAATCTTGAAATCTCTTAGAGGTATGTAAGTAATCTCCACCAAAAGCATTGAAGTGATACTTCTTTTAAAAAGTTGCCGTTACAAGGAAACGTCAGACATAACGCGTTTCGCCCCTCCCCTTTGTGGGCTAACCTTAGGGCTTCAATCAGATGCACATTGTTGTTTAATCGGCCTTTAAAGCACCTGATAATTGATTATTTTACACGTTCCTCCTTTTTCACTTAAAGGGACCAACAGCAATATGATCCTTTAAAAATTGACCTTCAATACATGCACAATAACAATAGAAGTTATCTCAGTAAACTGTGCATATGTAATTTGCATGTTTATAGCTCAAAAAGGAATATTTTGGAAAATGGCAACATTAATAAAGACCTGTTAAAGCACAACGTTACAAATCCAACCTAGACATATTGTACATATTACAGAAAACTTGAAAAATCGATCTTTTCATTGAGACCATAGGGTGCTAGTGTATTCAGCCGATACATCCAGCATGATTCATTCTGTAATAGGAGTTTATCAACATCACCACCATGGTAATTGTTGCCTTATATAACACTATTTATTGAAGAAAGAAATGTGTAGTGTCAAAATTAAATAACTACACAAAAGACAGGGATTTCAGCATCCAATTTTTATTTATATTGGGTCATAATGCCCAACTAAACTTTAATGTCTAGAAAAAAGTCTAACAGTGCAGTATTGTTCTTACAAACATGTGACGGGGTAAGCAAACATATGAATAGTTCTTTAATTATGCACAAAAGCTGTATCAAATAAGTACATAGGATGCGTTATGCTAAGTGTCTTGAAACAAAGGTCAGTGACCTATGCCTATTGATGTACAAAATAACCCATACCGCAAACAACACCTCCACCAGAGGATGGCATGCAAAGATTGCACAAATCAGCCAACTTAGTATACCGTGAGGATCTATGTTTGTGTGACACACCTCTATAGAATTAAACACAGTGAATGTCATAAGTTTGCAAATTCAGATAATTTAACTAAAATTGCATATAGGTCACCAAAACAAAATGAATTACATAAATAGAGCATGCTCTAAAAGGTAGATTTGAACCGGAAGGTACTTAACAACACCAATTCAGAGGGCACCACTATTTGTCATAGTTTCTGGTGTCATGAACAATAAATTTACAGGATCTATGTTAGGTCCCCCACTCCAAGGTCCCAAATGTACCCAATAAACCTTTATAGTTGCAACTATGATTGTGGAGGATACAAATTAAAACAAAACAGTATTGCACAGTTAGTAAAAGTTTTCCTGTATTGGAACTGCTATAATCGTATCCTATTTCCAGAAGCACAATACAGATGGAAAAAGCTGTTCCTAGAATTTTCGGTTTGCCAAGATACCTTAAGTTAATACCGTCCATTTAAGACAGAATATATTGCTTTCAGCGGTTTAGCCTTATATTTACGTGTGCCGAGGGGTAAGAATTCCATCCCTCCGTTCCAAAAACAACGGCATAAGTGAGCACAAAACACCAGCTTCCGAAAGTCAGATCTTGTGTATCTTAATTGCAAACGCCCACATTTGTTTCCTCCAGGTGCAAAATAGTATATCAACTTGTTTGTCTCAAGACAGAGCCATCCGCTCCTTTAGGCAAGTGACGTACATGGAGCGGATGGCTCGGTCTTGAGACAAACAAGTTTGATACATTATGACCAATATAACTAAAATTTGATGCTGAAAATCCCATGTCTTTTGTGTAGTTATTTAATTTTGACACTACACATTTCTTTCTTCAATAAATAGTGTTATAAAATTTAAAGGGCCTGCATTCTTATCCTGTATATGAGGTTTAAACTAGGTTCAATTACATACCTGGTGTATTTTTTTTATAATTTTACAGCCTGACTCCCCTATTTTTTGCAAATGTTGCCATATATATATATATATATATATATATATATATATATATAATATATATATAACATATATTATATATATATATATATATATATACCTGATACTATCCCTAACCATAATACCCAGCCTTATTCATATACCTAATACTAACCCTAACCCTAATACCCGCCTATCTATACAAACAACTAATACTAACCCTATCCCCTAATACTAGCCTTATACATATACCTAATACTATCCCTAAGCCTAATGCCAGCCTTAAACATATACTTAATACTAAACCATAACCCTTAATACCAGTCTTATTTTTTATATATATACCTAATACAAACCCTAACCCTGATACCAGCCTTATACATATACCTAATACTAACCCTAACCCTAATACCAGCCTTATACATATACCTAATACTAATGTATCACACATGTATATATACTGTATATATGTATATATACTGTATCACACAAACACATGTATATACTGTATCACACAAACACATGTATATATACTGTACATCACACAAACACATGTATATACTGTATCACACAAACACATGTATATACTGTATCACACAAACACATGTATATATACTGTATCAGACAAACACATGTATATACTGTATCACACAAACACATGTATATAATGTATCACACAAACACATGTATATACTGTATCACACAAACACATGTATATAATGTATCACACAAACACATGTATATACTGTATCACACAAACACATGTATATAATGTATCACACAAACACATGTATATAATGTATCACACAAACACATGTATATACTGTATCACACAAACACATGTATATATACTGTATCACACAAACACATGTATATAATGTATCACACAAACACATGTATATACTGTATCACACAAACACATGTATATACTGTATCACCACAAACACATGTATATAATGTATCACACAAACACATGTATATATACTGTATCACACAAACACATGTATATACTGTATCACACAAACACATGTATATACTGTATCACACAAACACATGTATATATACTGTATCACACAAACACATGTATATACTGTATCACACAAACACATGTATATAATGTATCACACAAACACATGTATATATACTGTATCACACAAACACATGTATATAATGTATCACACAAACACATGTATATACTGTATCACACAAACACATGTATATACTGTATCACACAAACACATGTATATACTGTATCACACAAACACATGTATATACTGTATCACACAAACACATGTATATACTGTATCACACAAACACATGTATATAATGTATCACACAAACACATGTATATATACTGTATCACACAAACACATGTATATACTGTATCACACAAACACATGTATATACTGTATCACACAAACACATGTATATATACTGTATCACACAAACACATGTATATACTGTATCACACAAACACATGTATATAATGTATCACACAAACACATGTATATATACTGTATCACACAAACACATGTATATAATGTATCACACAAACACATGTATATACTGTATCACACAAACACATGTATATACTGTATCACACAAACACATGTATATACTGTATCACACAAACACATGTATATACTGTATCACACAAACACATGTATATACATGCACACAAGCAAACATACACATATGTGAACATATCTGCGCTCCCATACTCAAACAACTGTGCATATCCCACATACACAAATGCATATACACACAATTACTTTTATTCTTGTATCCCCTACTTGCCTGATACTCATAACCAAGTTTACTAATTCCCATATAAGCTGCTGATTGCATTAAATGCTGCACCTGATTATTTCTATTCAAAACTAACGTAAATAAAACCTCCCTTCTGTAACCTGCACGTTTTGGGGATTACATTAAGGATATGTGACGATTGTGACCGTGGTCTTTGTTTGGATCTTTAAATCAACACAATTTTCTCCAGAGCTTACTGTAAAATACCAAACCTAGTCTCAGATAACCTAGAGCCTGGCCCAGGATACAAAAAGACCATGCTTGGGCTTCATGTTAGGCTTAAGTTTCTTTTCTATGGTTTTCTGACTATTTTTTCAAGCTTCACATTTTTATAGGGTCATTAAATCACAGGATGTTGGTGGGATCATACAGTGATTATGGTGCCTCTTTAGATGTCTCATGTTTCGTGTCCCCAGTTCATATTTAATATTGTTGGATTACTTGTGACCTTACCAGGAATCGCCCCTTCTGCAGACCATGCTTGCTGCAGTTGTACGTTTTTTTTTATTTGTTAAATTATATAACTCCCCTTTAACCTTTGGTGATGGAGTGAGCCACAACATATTGCAACGCATCAATGTTGTTAAAATCGCTTATTTTATTTATTTTTTTAATAGGATTTTGCCAGAATATTGTATTCTGATGTTCAGGGTATAAATGCAATTCTATATCTAGTACAGGACTATCACAAAGTCTTTCAAAGTAGCATTTAATTAAGTGCAGAGTTAATTTACTCACTCTTAATGCTCGTTTTCAGTGAGTCGATAAAAATGGATGTAACGGTACCAACCGGATACCAAGGGTTAACACCAGGGAACAATGTCCTGCATAGGGAATCAGCAGTTCACAACCCAGCCAGTTTTCAGGTTTTTAAACAGAATAACACTTTATTTGAAGGCAGCATACAGATTTATACAGGTTTTGACCCCCCCCCCCCCCCAGATGGGGGTGGAAAGAATGTTGTACATTAGATAAAAGGGAGAAGCGCCCTTGACATGATACAATAGGATTATATTACTTAAACACTTCAACCACAGGACACTCTTGACTCTCCTTATCACTTAGGCGTTTCTCTCTGGGGGGTGATCAAAACAATAGAATGCTAAGCATTAATTAGATTGTAGCTGGAGCCAGCCACTTGTGGTTAGAAAATAAAGTTAACACTTTCAGTCCTGACCGAAGGGTCTGTCACAGACAACCTTTCTTACGTTATAGTCCAGAAGTGGCTAGGTTTGCCACAATGCTCCCCCAGAACCAAGCCGGCATACACAGTCTGATCCCAACGGATCGGCTTGGGGATGTCCGGGGCAACAACTTTCGGCTCAAGTAAGCTACGGGGTGTTCTCCGCCATCTGCTCCAACTTGGCTCAGTACTGCCCCCACCCCAAAACATGGAAAGCGTCTCTTCCCGGAGGGACTGGGCTTGGGTAGTCACAGGGTTAACATTAGCGGGATCCATGGGAGCATAGGCAGAAACAAGGGGGGGCCAAGTCATTTCCAAGGAGAACATCAGCAGGTAAGTCCCTTCTTGACCCCCCACATTCACAAGTCTAGCGCCCACTCCCCAATCCAAATGTTACCCTGGCAACAGGTAGGCGGAACACAGTGCCCCCTGCTACCCTCACAGCCACAGTGTCTCCAGTGTGCTGTTTCTCAGGCACCAAGTTCTCTTGAAGCAAGGTCATGGTAGCACCAGTATCCCGTAGACAACTGACCTCCTTCCCATTCACTTTAAACCCGTTGCCGGTTATTCCGGTGGGCAGCTTGCACGGGGTCTGCTTCATGTAGGCTGCCCCAGCATTCTGGCGCCTCTACGTAGCGGGCCACAGGCTGAGGATTATGTGGGATTCCGCCAGCGGGTCTTCTCCAGGACTGTGCTTGATTCGCTGCATTTAGGGGACACTCTGGCCTTTTGTGCCCTAGTGCTTACATCCAAAGCACCCGAATAGGTTGTGAGTAGCCCCGCGAATTGAACCGGGCTCTCCTGAGGGTAGTTCGTGGCCGGAGGCCCGTGTGGTATAGCGGTGCGCCGGGGGGTTGGTAACTGGCAGCTGCTGGGGTGACTGGGGGGTCTGTACTCCACTCTAGCAGTGGGCAATCGGTATACCTGCTCCCCCTGCCCCTCGTACTGCCACGGATCCGCCAGTGGGTGCTGTATCCGGCACCAAATGGGGAGCTATCAGGGTTAAAGTAGCTCCCGAATCCCGAAGTCCCTGGACCGACATCACCTCATGCAGAATTCCCAGGGGTTCCTCGGCTTGGGTGCTCAACACCTCATGAGCGGCTGGCTCCGTTTGGTAATGGTGAGCAGCCCGCCCTTGGGGCCTGGTTCTGTCTGACCTGGTTCCAAGCTTGTCTGCTCCGATTTTGGGTGCACTCACGTGCCATATGTCCCCACTGCTTGCAGGTGTGGCATTGTATATTAGCCCGTCCGTTGTTAGGCTGTAGTCCATGGTGCCTCCTGGCATCAAAATGCTGGTCTGCTAATCTGGCTGCTTCGGTTAAGGTGAGGGGTTTTCGATCTCTCACCCATTCTTGGGCTTCTGGGGACAAGCCGTTAAAGAATTGCTCCAACAGCATCAGTTGTCGCAATTCTTCCATGGTGGTAGCTTGGCTGGCCTGTATCCACCCCTGAGATGCTTGATCCAGCTTGTGGGCCCACTCTGCATGGGAATCTCTTTCTGGCTTGCGCAGGCCTCCTAAACTTGCGCCGGTATGCCTCTGAGGTAATGGCATATCTTTCCAAGATCGCTCTCTTCACTTTAGCGTAATCCTTTGCTGTCCTCCCTGGGTACAGCGCGATACGCTTCCGCTGCCCTACCGGCTAGCTTGCCTGCTAGCACCGGCACCCATACGGACTGCTCCAAATCATGTAACTCGCACAGTCTCTCAAAATCCTGTAAATACCCATCAATCTCATCCTTCTCCTCACAAAACATTTTAAATGCATGGTATGGGATTTTGGGTCTTACTGGGTTGCTGAGTGCGTCCAAAATGGATTCTGCTCGGGAGGATGCATTCCGCGGACTGTGTGCCATCACGTACTCCTGCACATCTGCCATTACGACGGATAGCATATCCCGTGGTACAGGTTGGGGTAAAAATTCCAGCCTGGTCCTCATTTCCCTCTGGTATAGGGTCTCCTCCATGGCTGCTGGAGGCGTAGCGCTGCGAGCTCTGTCTCCCTCCATCAGCTCAGCAATTAATATAGCCTTGGGTTTGCTGCTGCCTATCTTTCCCCCTGGCTTCTAGACAGTTCCTTTTACGTTTGTCTCTTAGCTTAGAATAATCCATTCCATTCACTTCGGTCCCTGGTAACACCTTCCAATCTTAGTCAGTATTGTAGTAATCCCCCTCTTCCTGAGGTTACTGGCTTGTGTAGTTGCTCTCTGGCGATAGGTTCATTCCGTCGCTTGCCACCAATTGTAACGGTACCAACCGGATACCAAGGGTTAAACACCAGGGAACAATGTCCTGCATAGGAATCAGCAGTTCACAACCCAGCCAGTTTTCAGGTTTTAAACAGAATAACACTTTATTTGAAGGCAGCATACAGATTTATACAGGTTTTGACCCCCCCCCCCCAGATGGGGGTGGAAAGAATGTTGTACATTAGATAAAAGGGAAGAAGCGCCTTGACATGATACAAATAGGTTATATTACTTAAACACTTCAACCACAGGACACTCTTGGACTCTCCTTATCACTTAGGCGTTTCTCTCTGGGGGTGATCAAACAATAGAATGCTAAGCATTAATTAGATTGTAGCTGGAGCCAGCCACTTGTGGTTAGAAAATAAAGTTAACACTTTCAGTCCTGGACCGAAGGGTTCTGGTCACAGACAACCTTTCTTACGTTATAGTCCAGAAGTGGCTAGGTTTTGCCACAATGGAGCTGTAAGCTACCGAAGCGGCTGACAGCTAAAAGTAGTTTATGTTTTTTTATCAGACTTACAAACGTATTAGATCGCAAACACAAGTGACGTTTCGTCGCTGTCTGCCTGAAAATACTCACCGCGCATGCGCTCCTCCCGTGTCATTGCATTCCAATCCCAGCACGTCACAAATTACTATCTACCCATCTTATTTCTTGGACACTTTTAAAGCACCTGCGCCCCACAGTTGTAGTTTGTATATGTAAGGCATGATGGGTAATGTAGTTTCATTCAAAGAACTACAGTACCTTTAATATACAGTTATAACAAGTCACATTAAATTTATTTTTGATAAATTGATAAACTGAAACTTAAAGAATTAGATGCTGATATTTTTAAGCCAACATTTCAAATCTACAATAGGCTTATCGACAGCTATCCACAGTGTTTTAACTGTTTGTGCTTTCAATGGAAACCTGGTTGAAAATTTGCACTTTTCGGCTTCTATTATTTTCTTTGGGTTACGTAATTTCTGGCGGTAATAGGCAAGATTACGAGTGGTGCGCAAACTGTTGCACGCAAGTGAAAAGGGGAATATTACGGGTCTTTGCCGTGTCGGAAGTAGCGTGTGTATTACGAGTTGAAATTAAAGCATTTGCTTGCGCGTAATTTAATTTAATGCTCGTCATGATAGCACAACTTCAGAGCTCTGCATTAAAAAGTTATAAGGGCTCAAAGATATGAGGTCTCAGGTGTTAGAAAAAAAAGGTTCCAAAGGGCTTTAACATTGATATACATACAGTGTACATGTCTAATGATGTTGATGTATGTGTATGTACAGGGAGTGCAGAATTATTAGGCAAATTAGTATTTTGACCACATCATCCTCTTTATGCATGTTGTCTTACTCCAAGCTGTATAGGCTCGAAAGCCTACTACCAATTAAGCATATTAGGTGATGTGCATCTCTGTAATGAGAAGGGGTGTGGTCTAATGACATCAACACCCTATATCCGGTGTGCATAATTATTAGGCAACTTCCTTTCCTTTGGCAAAATGGGTCAAAAGAAGGACTTGACAGGCTCAGAAAAGTAAAAAATAGTCAGATATCTTGCATGGGATGCAGCACTCTTAAAATTGCAAAGCTTCTGAAGCGTGATCATCGAACAATCAAGCGTTTCATTCAAAATAGTCAACAGGGTCGCAAGAAGTGTGTGGAAAAACCAAGGCGCAAAATAACTGCCCATGAACTGAGAAAAGTCAAGCGTGCAGCTGCCAAGATGCCACTTGCCACCAGTTTGGCCATATTTCAGAGCTGCAACATCACTGGAGTGCCCAAAAGCACAAGGTGTGCAATACTCAGAGACATGGCCAAGGTAAGAAAGGCTGAAAGACGACCACCACTGAACAAGACACACAAGCTGAAACGTCAAGACTGGGCCAAGAAATATCTCAAGACTGATTTTTCTAAGGTTTTATGGACTGATGAAATGAGAGTGAGTCTTGATGGGCCAGATGGATGGGCCCCGTGGCTGGATTGGTAAAGGGCAGAGAGCTCCAGTCCGACTCAGACGCCAGCAAGGTGGAGGTGGAGTACTGGTTTGGGCTGGTATCATCAAAGATGAGCTTGTGGGGCCTTTTCGGGTTGAGGATGGAGTCAAGCTCAACTCCCAGTCCTACTGCCAGTTTCTGGAAGACACCTTCTTCAAGCAGTGGTACAGGAAGAAGTCTGCATCCTTCAAGAAAAACATGATTTTCATGCAGGACAATGCTCCATCACACGCGTCCAAGTACTCCACAGCGTGGCTGCATGAAAAGGGTATAAAAGAAGAAAATCTAATGACATGGCCTCCTTGTTCACCTGATCTGAACCCCATTGAGAACCTGTGGTCCATCATCAAATGTGAGATTTACAAGGAGGGAAAACAGTACACCTCTCTGAACAGTGTCTGGGAGGCTGTGGTTGCTGCTGCACGCAATGTTGATGGTGAACAGATCAAAACACTGACAGAATCCATGGATGGCAGGCTTTTGAGTGTCCTTGCAAAGGAAAGGTGGCTATATTGGTCACTGGATTTGTTTTTGTTTTGTTTTTGAATGTCAGAAATGTATATTTGTGAATGTTGAGATGTTATATTGGTTTCACTGGTAAAAATAAATAATTGAAATGGGTATATATTTGTTTTTTGTTAAGTTGCCTAATAATTATGCACAGTAATAGTCACCTGCACACATCCCACCTAAAATAGCTATAACTAAAACAAACTAAAAACTACTTCCAAAACTATTCAGCTTTGATATTAATGAGTTTTTTTGGGTTCATTGAGAACATGGTTGTTGTTCAACTATTAAAATTAATCCTCAAAAATACAACTTGCCTACTTAATTCTGCACTCCCTGTATATATATATTATATATATATATATATATATATATATATTATATATATATATATATATATATATATATATATATATTACATATACAGTGGGGCAAAAAAGTATTTAGTCAGCCACCAATTGTGCAAGTTCTCCACTTAAGAAGATGAGAGAGGCCTGTAATTTTCATCATAGGTATACCTCAACTATGAGAGGACAAATGTGGAAACAAATCCAGACAATCACATTGTCTGATTTGGAAATAATTTATTTGCATATTATGGTGGGAAATAAGTATTTGGTCACCTACAAACAAAGCAAGAATTTCTGGCTCTCACAGACCTGTATCTTCTCTTTAAGAGGCTCCTCTGTCCTCCACTCATTACCTGTATTAATGGCACCTGTTTGAAACTTGTTATCAGTATAAAAAGAACCTGTCCACAACCTCAAACAGACTGGTCACACTCCAAACTCCACTATAGTGAAGACCAAAGAGCTGTTGAAGGACACCAGAACAAAATTGAAGACCTGCACCAGGCTGGGAAGACTGAATCTGCAATAGGCAGCAGCTTTGTGTGAAGAAATCAACTGTGGGAGCAATAATTAGAAAATGGAAGACATACAAGACCCACTGATAATCTCCCTTGATCTGGGGCTCCACGCAAGATCTCACCTCGTGTGGGTCAAAATGATCACAAGAACGGTGAGCAAACATCCCAGAACCACACGGGGGGCACCTAGTGAATGACCTGCAGAGAGCTGGGACCAACGTAACAAAGGCTACATCATTAACACACTACGCCGCCAGGGACTCAGATCTTGCAGTGCCAGACGTGTCCCCCCTGCTTAAGCCAGTACATGTCCGGGGCCCCGTCTGAAGTATGCTAGAGAGCATTTGGATGATCCAGAAGCGGATTGGGAGAATATCATATGGTCAGATGAAACACAAGTAGAACTGTTGTAGAAATACAACTCATCGTGTTTCGAGGAGAGAGAATGCGGAGTTGCAACCAAAGAACACCATACCTACTGTGAAGCATGGGGGGTGGCAACATCATGCTTTGGGGGCTGTTTCTCTGCAAAGTGAACAGGACGACTGATCCGTGTACATGAAAGAATGAATGGGCCATGAATTGTGAGATTTTGAGTGCAAACCTCCTTCCATCAGCAAGGTCATTGAAGATGAAACGTGGCTGGGTCTTTCAGCATGACAATGATCCCAAAACACACTGCCCCCGGGCACGGAGGAGTGGCTTCGTAAGAAGCATTCAAGGTCCTTGAGTGGCCTAGCCAGTCTTCAGATCTCAACCCCATAGAAAACCTTTGGAGGGAGGTGAAAGTCCGTGTTGCCCAGCGACAGCCCAAAAACATTACTGCTCTAGAGGAGATCTGTATGCAGGAACTGGCCAACATAGCAGCAACAGTGTGTGACAACCTTGTGAAGACTTACAGAAAACGTTTGACTTCTGTCATTGCCAACAAAGGATATATAACAAAGTATTGAGATTAACTTTTGATATTGACTAAATACTTATTTTCCACCATAATTTGCAAATAAATTCTTTCCAAATCAGACAATGTGATTGTCTGGATTTGTTTCCCACATTTTTGTCTCTCATAGTTGAGGTATACCTATGATAAAAATTAAGGCCTCTCTCATCTTCTTAAGGGGGAGAACTTGCACAATTGGTGGCTGGCTAAATAGTTTTTTGCCCCACTGTATATATGTGTGTGTGTGTGTTCATGAGTATCAATGTGTGTACATGTGATTTATTTATTTACATGTGTATTTCTGTTCTTACAGACATATATACACATATAAACACATACATGCAATCAAGTAGCTGAAAGCATATAACAATCAAATTTATGCAATATATATATTTAATAAAGTGTTTTAACTTTGTAATTAATGAAAATATTTTCACACTCCAATGTTTTTCACATAAGGGAATAAGTATTTTAAAATTGATATTCCTATAGAATATCTGTATATATCTATACCTTTATATAATCTATCTATCTATCTATCTATCTATCTATCTATCTATCTATCTATCTATCATCTATCTATCTATCTATCTATCTATCTATCTATCATCTATCTATCTATCTATCTATCTATCTATCTATCTATCTATCTATCTATCTATCTATCTATCTATCTATCTATCTAACTATCTATCTATCATCTATCTATCTATCTATCATCTATTATCTATCATCTATCTATCTATCTATCTATCTATCATCTATCTATCTATCAATCATCTATCTATATGTATAGATATATTTTTTACCTAAAAACATCATATATATATAAAAATATTTATGAATAAATAGAACATATTCTGCTATGGAAGAACATTGGAATGTGAAATATTTAAATGTCATGTCGTGTTAGCACACTTGTGAAAACGCAATAAGGTTTTGCCTCGACTTGTTAGTTTTTTTTCCACTTTTCTATTGTAGTCTATGAGGCCGATCTATAAAAGGTCCCCGTGTTTCTGGAGAGCCTGCAGACTCAGCAGAAACAGCAGTATGAAGCAGCGGTCTAAAGACCGCTGCTCCATAACCCTGTGTGCCTGCTCTGAGCAGGCGGATTGACATTGCTGCAAATCAACACGATTGAGTACGATCGGGTTCATTGACAATCCCCTGCTGGCGGCTGATTGGCTGCGAATCTGCAGGGGGTAATGTTGCACCAGCAGCTCACAAGAGCTTCTTGTGCAATGCTGAATACGGAGAGCGAATTGCTCTCCGCATTCAGCGATCTCTGTTGGACCTGATCCACACTGTCGGATCAGTCCAACCAGACATTTGATAAACAGACCTCATATGTTGTGAATATCTTAAAGTGGTCACAATATTCGTCTTTTTTGCGCATGTTGGGTTAGCATACGTGAACTTTTTACTTCCACCTTGTAATATGCATGGTATAAAAAGTTTACTTCTATCAGAGTTAACACATGAGCCGGAGTGATAAAACAGCGATACACTTATAACCAATGATAGAAACATGCCATTTTAAACTGTCAAAAAGTGTTATGGTTTCTACTATTGTTTTACGATCTCTCGCAAAAACCCAACTTTCAGCTCAATGGAAAAGAGCCCTGAATTGGTGAGCTGTGCTATTTTGAGTCCAAATTAAGCTTTCTGATTCCGATAGAGTGTTAAATGTAAATGTGTGCATGTGACTTGAGCTCTGTATATGTGTAACGTAACAAGCATTGGCGTTTATCATAATTCTTTAGAAAAAACGTATATAATGATTTTTAACAGAAAACACCATTAAACAGTTTAATAACCCAATTATTTTCTTTCATACTTCAGACAGAGCATACAATTTAAAAAACTCTCTAATTTACTTTTATTATCAATTTTTTTTTGTTCTCTTGGTATCTTTTGTTGAAAAGAAGGAGCATATGCTTAGGTGCCGGACCATTTCTGGAGCACAGCATAGCAGCAGTTTTGCAAGAATGTTTATACATATACAAGAGCACTAGATGGCAGCAGTTTTATAAGATGTATATACATATGAAGAGCACTAGATTGCAGCAGTTTTTATAAGAATGTTATACATATTACAAGAGCACTAGATTGCAGAAGTTTTATAAGAATGTTATACATATGAATAGCACTAGATTGCAGCAGTTTTGCAAGAATGTTATACATATACAAGAGCATAGATGGCAGCAGTTTTATAAGAATGTTATACATATACAAGAGCAACTAGATGACAGCAGTTTTACACAGAATGTTATACATATACAAGAGCACTAGATGCAGCAGTTTTGCAAGAATGTTATACATATGCAAGAGCACTAGATGACAGCAGTTATACAGAATGTTATACATATACAAGAGCACTAGATGACAAACAGTTTTTACAAGAATGTTTATACATAATGCAAGAGCACTAGATGGCAGCAGTTTTTGCAAGAATGTTATACATATACAAGAACACTAGATGGCAGCAGTTTTGCAAGAATGTTATACATATGCAAGAGCACTAGATGGCAGCACTATCTCCTTTGTATCTCTTCAACACAGAATATCCCTTGGTATCTTTTGTTGAAAAGAAGGAGCATATGCTTAGGTGCCGGACCATTACTAAGACCCCTTTACAAGCCAAGAGACCCTTAGATCTACCTGTTAGACAGTTAATTGTCATGTGAGGGATATTGTGGCTATTTGTTATATGTTATGTTTAAAGGTTAAAGGACATTAAACACTAAATAAAATGCTAGATAGAATGATGCATTCAAAGAAAAGATTAGTCTGAGAACAACTGTAGATGTATTTTTAAAGTTTCATTAGTGACAAAATAAGTGTAAAGTTTTAGTGTCTATAAAACACTGGAAGCTGCCATGTTGTAACTTGTGTTACTTCTCTGCTGTGGCCAATTAGGGGTCAGTTATAAATAAGTCACTAGAGTGTGCAGCCAATGGTTGTGCTGGATTTTATCAGTGTTTCTGCACTTCCATTTCTTAACAGGAACTGAAAAGCTCACAATTTCAGAATGGAATTACAGGCAAAGAGTACAAAATAAATAATGAAAGTATATTGCAGAGTTGTTTTATTATATACAATTTATCATTTTATATTACCATCTCAAAGTGTTTTTAATGTCCCTTTAAGGGCTCATCTGGAGCCACTGATCCATACAATAAATACATTAGTTAGGTAGGTAATTGTCATTGTGAGTTGTATGGCAATCACTTACTAAAATAGTTTTTACTGGGAACCGCACATTGAATAAAGTCAGAGTCCCCCTTTACTAACTGGATCCTCATTATTCCTCTGTGGTTTCATTGTGGAAAAAGGGGCTTTTAAAGAGCCCCCCACCCTTTATCAGACACTGAACCAGAGGGTATTTGACCCCTAATTTAAAGAGTTGAAGAGGCCCCATCCTCAACCACTATTTAATATGTATTAAATATAACATTCTAATGCGTTTGGAGCTGTGCAGTGCTAACTTGCAGTTTATTTTTCACCGCTCACTTTCCTACAGCGCTGGTATTACGGGTTTTACAAACCCGACATTAAAGGCAAGAAGTGACCGTTAGAGCAAAATTGAGCTCCATACCGCACTCCAATACCAGCTCATGCTTAAGTCAGCGGTGAGCTGGTCGTACGTGCTTGTGCACGATTTCCCATAGACATCAATGGGGAGAGCCGGCTGAGAAAAAGTTCTAACACCTGCAAAAAAGCAGAATAAAGCTCAGTAACTCGCCAGCCCCCATTGATTCCTATGGGGAAACACATTTTATGTTTACACCCTAACATAAACCCCGAGTCTAAACACCCCTAATCTTACACTTATTAACCCCTAATCTTGCCGACCCCAAACATCGCCAACACCTACATTTTACTTATTAACCCCCTAATCTGTCGCCCCCAATGTTTACCGCAACCTACCTACACACTTATTAACCCCTAATCTGCCGCCCCCAACATCGCCACCACTAAATTAAATGTATTAAGCCCTAAATCTAAGCCTAACCCTAGCCCTTACACCCCCTAACTTAAATATAATTTAAATAAATCTAAATAAAAATTACTATCATTACTAAATTATTCCTATTTAAAACTAAATACTTACCTAATAAATAAACCCTAAGCTAGCTACAATATAACTAATAGTTACATTGTATCTAGCTTAGGGATTATTTTTATTTACAGGCAGTTTGTATTTATTTTAACTAGGTAGAATAGTTGTTAAATTGTATTAACTATTTAATAACTACCTAGCTAAAATAAATACAAATTTACCTGTAAAATAAAACCTAACCTAAGTTACAATAATACCTAACACTACACTACAATTAAATAAATTACCTACATTAAATAAAATTCAATAAATTAAATTAAATTAGCTAAATCACAACAAAACACTAAATAACAGAAAATGAAAACAAATTACAAGATATTTAAACTAATTACACCTAATCTAATCACCCTATCAAAATAAAAAAGCCCCCCATAATAAAAAAAAAACCTAGCCTAAACTAAACTATCAATAGCCCTTAAAAGGGCCTTTTGCGGGCATTGCCCCAAAGAAATCAGCTCTTTTACCTGTAAAAATAAATATAAACAAACCGCCCCCCAACAGTAAAACCCACCACCCACACACAACCAACCCCCAAATAAAAGCCTAACTAAAAAAAAAACCTAAGCTCCCCATTGCCCTGAAAAGGGCATTTGGATGGGCATTGCCCTTAAAAGGACATTTAGCTCTATTGCAGGCCCAAAGCCCTAACCTAAAAAATAAACCCACCCAATACATCCTTAAATAAATCCTAACACTAACTCCCAAAGATTCACTTACCGGGAGAAGTCTTCATCTAAGCGGCAAAATGTCCTCAATGAAGTCGGCAGAAGTGGTCCTCCAGACAGGCAGAAGTCTTCATCCAGATGGCATCTTCTATCTTTATCCTTCCGGCGCGGAGCGGGTCCATCTTCAAGACATGCGACACGGAGCATCCTCTTCTTCCGACGGACTAACGACAAATGAAGGTACCTTTAAATTACGTCATCCAAGATGTCGTCCCTTAGATTCCGATTGGCTGATAGAATTCTATCAGCCAATCAGAATTAAGGTAGAAAAAATCCTACTGGATGATTGGATCAGCCAAAAGGATTGAACTTCAATCCTATTGGCTGATCCAATCAGCCAATAGGATTGAGCTCGCATTCTATTGGCTGTTCCAATCAGCCAATGGAATGTGAGCTCAATCCTATTGGCTGATCCAATCAGCCAATAGGATTTTTTCTGCCTTAATTTCAATTGGCTGATAGAATTCTATCAGCCAATCGGAATCTAAGGGACGCCATCATGGATGACGTCATTTAAAGGTACCTTCATTCGTCGTTAGCCCATCGGAAGAAGAGGATGCTCCGCGTCGGATGTCTTGAAGATGGACCCGCTCCGCGCCGGAAGGATGAAGATAGAAGATGCCGTCTGGGTGAAGACTTCTGCCCGTCTGGAAAACCACTTCTGCCTGTCTGGAGGACCACTTCTGCCAGCTTTGTTGAGGACATCTTGCCGCTTGGATGAAGACTTCTCCCGGTGAGTGAATCTTCGGGGGTTAGTGTTAGGATTTTTTAAGGGTGTATTGGGTGGGTTTATTTTTTAGGTTAGGACTTTGGGCCTGCAATAGAGCTAAATGCCCTTTTAAGGGCAATGCCCATCCAAATGCCATTTTCAGGGCAATGGGGAGCTTAGGTTTTTTTAGTTAGGCTTTTATTTGGCTGGTTGATTGTGTGGGTGGTGGGTTTTACGGTTGGGGGGGTTGTTTGTATTTATTTTTACAGGTAAAAGAGCTGATTTCTTTGGGGCAATGCCCCGCAAAAGGCCCTTTTAAGGGCTACTGATAGTTTAGTTTAGGCTAGGGTTTTTTTTTATTTTGGGGGGCTTTTTTTATTTTGATAGGGCTATTAGATTGGGTGTAATTGGTTTAAATATCTTGTAATTTGTTTTTTATTTTCTGTAATTTAGTGGGGGGTTTTGTGATTTAGCTAATTTAATGTATTTAATTATATTTAATGTAGGTAATTTATTTAATTGTAGTGTAGTGTTAGGTGTTATTGTAACTTAGGTTAGGTTTTATTTTACAGGTAAATTTGTATTTATTTTAGCTAGGTAGTTATTAAATAGTTAATAACTATTTAGTAACTATTCTACCTAGTTAAAATAAATACAAACTTGCCTGTAAAATAAAATTAAACCCTAAGTTAGCTACAATGTAACTATTAGTTATATTGTAGCTACCTTAAGGTTTATTTTATAGGTAAGTATTTAGTTTTAAATAGGAATAATTTAGTTAATGATAGTAATATTTATTTAGATTCATTTAAATTATATTTAAGTTAGGGGGTGTTAGGGTTAGGGTTAGACTTAGATTTAGGGGTTAATACATTTAATATAGTGGCAGCGACGTTGGGGACGGCAGATTAGGGGTTAATAAATGTAGGTAGGTGGCGGCAATGTTGGGGGCAGCAGATTAGGGGTTAATAAATATAATGTAGGTTGTGGCGATGTCCAGAGCAGAAGATTATTGGCTAATAAGCATAATGTTGGTGGCGGCGATGTTAGGGGCGGCAGATTAGGGGTTAATAATATTTAACTAGTGTTTGCGATGCGGGAGTGCAGCGGTTTACGGGTTAATATGTTTATTATAGTGGTGGCGATGTCCGGAGCGGAAGATTAAGGATTAAAATTTTTATTATAGTGTTTGCGATGCGGGAGGGCCTCGGTTTAGGGGTTAATAGGTAGTTTATCGGTGTTAGTGTACTTTTTAGCACTTTAGTTATGATTTTTATGCTACGGCGTTGTAGTGTAAAACTCATAACTACTGACTTTAGATTGCGTTAGGAATCTTCGAGGTAGAGGGTGTACCGCTCACTTTTTGGCCTCCCAGGACAGACTCGTAATACCCGCGCTATCGAAGTCCCATAGAAAAAAGACTTTACAAACTTTACGTAAGTCGGTTTGCGGTAAGGCCAAAAAAGTGTGCTAGGCCCCTAATCCTGCAAGACTCGTAATACCAGCGGTAGTGAAAAAGCAGCGTTAGGACCTGTTAACACTGCTTTTTCAGCTTACCGCAAAACTCGTAATCTAGCCGATTATTATTTGTGGTCAACCAATCTGCTATATAAATAGAGACAGTCTAGCCTGCAATATGAAAATTAATAGATCAGTTCTCCCATACAAAGAAGAAACTTATATATTCTCTATTTGTGTTTTCCATAATAATAATTACAAAATAAAATACACAAACACAGTGATATTTGTGGATACATCAATTATTATATAAACAAACACATTTTAAGTTATAAATTTGTATTCCTGATGTGTTTTCCACAATAATAAATATAAAAATACAGTGATACTTGTGTTTAATCGATTCATTTCACAAACAGACACATTCCTGTTTACCAAAAATACAGCTAGATTACAAGTTTTGCGTTGCGGCTTGTAACCCGTGAAAATATGCCATTTTCTGCGTTAAAACTGCACCGCCGCTATTACAAGTGTTGTCGGTATAGGTGTACCGCACACCTTTTATCCTGTACTGCAACATCAGTCCTGCACACATAAAAATGAAGTTTTTTCATGGGATTCCCATAGCGCCGGTATTATTAGCTTTGCGGTGAGGCTAAAAAGTGAGCGTTACAGCCTAAAACGACAAGATCCGTACCGCCATCTAAAGTCAGTAGTTATGAGTTTTACGCTACCAGGGCGCGATCCGATATAGATCGCAGTTTGCGGCGCAAGCGAGGGAACCGGCGTCGCCCGCAGTTTCAGCTCGCAACTCGAGCTATCCCATATAAGTCGCCGTCAGATGCTAACGTGCCGTAAGTCTGACAAACCAGCGATGTCCAGAAATCTGCGCAAGTACAAATTTCTGGCGTCGCCAGTGACTTGCGCCACGTTAGAAACTGCCGGCGCCTATAAAACCTGACTAAAGTCTAAAACACCCGCACTGTCTAACACGCCTCCCTAACATAGCCCGCACTGTCTAACACGCCTCCCTAACAAAGCCCGACACGTCTAACCCTCTATCCGCTATCCCCCCTCACTAGCCTAACAATAAAAATGCTATTAACCCCTAAACCGCCGCTCCCGTACCCCGCCGCAACCTAATAAAGTTATTAACCCCTAAACCGCCGCTCCCGTACCCCGCCGCCAGCTATATTATATCTATAACCCCCTAAAGTGAGCCCCTAACACCGCCGCCATCTATATTAAAATTATTAACCCCCAATGTAAGCCCCTTACACCGCCGCCATCTCTATTAAAATGATTAACCCCTAATTTAATCTACCTACCCCGCCGCCAGCTATATTATCTATATTAACCCTAAGTATATTATAGTTAATATAGGTATTACATTATATATATTAACTATATTAACCCTAATTATATTAGGGTTAATATAGTTAATATAGTTACTATAGTATTTATATTAACTATATTAACTCTATTTAACCCTAACACCCCTAACTAAATTTATATTAAATTAATCTAATTCATTTATAAACTAAAATATTCCTATTTAAATCTAAATACTTACCTATAAAATAAACCCTAAGATAGCTACAATATAATTAATAATTACATTGTAGCTATGTTAGGGTTAATATTTATTTTACAGGTAAATTGTTAATTATTTTAACTAGGTATAATAGATATTAAATAGTTGTTAACTATTTAATATCTACCTAGTTAAAATAATTACCCAATTACCTGTAAAATAAATCCTAACCTAAGTTACAAATACACCTACACTATCAATAAATTTAATAAACTACAAACATCTATCTAAAAATACAATTAAATTAACTAAACTAAATTACAAAAAAAAAAACACACTAAATTACAAAAAATAAAAAAAAGATTACAAGATTTTTAAGCTAATTACACCTATTCTAAGCCCCCTAATAAAATAATAAACCCCCAAAATAAAAAAAATTCCCTGCCCTATTCTAAATTAAACAAATTTCAAAGCTCTTTACCTTACCAGCCCTTAAAAGAGCCTTTTGTGGGGCATGCCCCAAAGAATTCAGCTCTTTTGCATACAAATACAATCCCCCCCCCATTACAACCCACCACCCACATACCCCTATTCTAAAACCACCCAAACCCCCCTTAAAAAAGCCTAACACTACCCCCCTGAAGATCTCCCTACCTTGTCTTCACCACACCGCACCGAACTCCTGATCCGATCCGGGCGATGTCTTCCTCCAAGCGGCAAAGAAGAATTCTTCCTCCGGCGATGTCTTCCTCCAAGCGGCAAAGAAGAATTCTTCCTCCGGCGACGTCTTCCTCCAAGCGGCAGCAAAGTCTTCATTCTTCCGGCGGCATCTTCAATCTTCTTTCTTCGCTCCGCCGCGGAGCATCCATCCCGGCCGACTGCTGTACTACGAATGAGGTACCTTTAAATGACGTCATCCAAGATGGCGTCCGCCAAATTCCGATTGGCTGATAGGATTCTATCAGCCAATCGGAATTAAGTTAGAAAAATCTGATTGGCTGATTGAATCAGCCAATCAGATTCAAGTTCAATCCGATTGGCTGATCCGAACAGCCAATCAGATTGAGCTCGCATTCTATTGGCTGATCGGAACAGCCAATAGAATGCGAGCTCAATCTGATTGGCTGATTGGATCAGCCAATCGGATTGAACTTGAATCTGATTGGCTGATTCAATCAGCCAATCAGATTTTTCTAACTTAATTCCGATTGGCTGATAGAATCCTATCAGCCAATCGGAATTCGGCGGACGCCATCTTGGATGACGTCATTTAAAGGTACCTCATTCGTAGTACAGCAGTCGGCCGGGATGGATGCTCCGCGGCGGCGGAGCGAAGAAAGAAGATTGAAGATGCCGCCGGAAGAATGAAGACTTTGCTGCCGCTTGGAGGAAGACGTCGCCGGAGGAAGAATTCTTCTTTGCCGCTTGGAGGAAGACATCGCCCGGATCGGATCAGGAGTTCGGCCCGGTGTGGTGAAGACAAGGTAGGGAGATCTTCAGGGGGGTAGTGTTAGGCTTTTTTAAGGGGGGTTTGGGTGGTTTTAGAATAGGGGTATGTGGGTGGTGGGTTGTAATGGGGGGGGGATTGTATTTGTATGCAAAAGAGCTGAATTCTTTGGGGCATGCCCCACAAAAGGCCCTTTTAAGGGCTGGTAAGGTAAAGAGCTTTGAAATTTGTTTAATTTAGAATAGGGCAGGGAATTTTTTTTATTTTGGGGGTTTATTATTTTATTAGGGGGCTTAGAATAGGTGTAATTAGCTTAAAAATCTTGTAATCTTTTTTTATTTTTTGTAATTTAGTGTGTTTTTTTTTGTAATTTAGTTTAGTTAATTTAATTGTATTTTTAGATAGATGTTTGTAGTTTATTAAATTTATTGATAGTGTAGGTGTATTTGTAACTTAGGTTAGGATTTATTTTACAGGTAATTGGGTAATTATTTTAACTAGGTAGATATTAAATAGTTAATAACTATTTAATATCTATTATACCTAGTTAAAATAATTAACAATTTACCTGTAAAATAAATATTAACCCTAACATAGCTACAATGTAATTATTAATTATATTGTAGCTATCTTAGGGTTTATTTTATAGGTAAGTATTTAGATTTAATTAGGAATATTTTAGTTTATAAATGAATTAGATTAATTTAATATAAATTTAGTTAGGGGTGTTAGGGTTAGATAGAGTTAATATAGTTAATATAAATACTATAGTAACTATATTAACTATATTAACCCTAATATAATTAGGGTTAATATAGTTAATATATATAATGTAATACCTATATTAACTATAATATACTTAGGGTTAATATAGATAATATAGCTGGCGGCGGGGTAGGTAGATTAAATTAGGGGTTAATCATTTTAATAGAGATGGCGGGGGTGTAAGGGGCTTACATTAGGGGTTAATAATATTAATATAGCTGGCGGCGGTATAGGGGGATTAGATTAGGGGTTAATAATTTTTATATAGGTGGCGGCGGTGTAAGGGGTCAGATTAGGGGATAGATAAGGTAGATGGCGGCGGTTTTAGGGGCTCACAGTAGGGGGTTAGTTTATGTAGATGGCGGCGGGGGCCGGGAGCGGCGGTTTAGGGGTTAATAACTTTATTAGGGATTTCGGGGGGGGGGGGGGGGTCGCGGTTGACAGGTAGATAGACATTGCGCATGCGTTAGGTGTTAGGTTTATTTTAGAAGATCGCGGTTGACAGGGAGATAGACATTGCGCATGCGTTAGGTGTTAGGTTTATTTTAGCAGCCAGTTTAGGAAGTTACGGGTCTCCAATAGTCAGCGTAAGGCTTCTTACGGCTGCTTTTTGTGGCGAGGTGAAAATGGAGTAAGTTTTCTCCATTTTCGCCACGTAAGTCCTTACGCTGCATATTGGATACCAAACTGCGCGGGTTTGGTATACCTGCCTATAGCCCAAAAAACTACGGGCGACGGCAGAAATATACGCGCGTAACTTCTAGGTTACTCCGTATATGTGATACCAAACCCGCGCAAATATTGGCGTCGCCGGCTTTTGCGGGCGACGATTTTTATCGGATCGACCCCCAAATCTGTAACATAAAACTCATAACTAAAGTGTTACAAAGTGCACTAAACACCCATAAACTACCTATTAACCCCTAAACCGAGGCCCTCCCGCATATAAAACACTGTATTAACCTCTAATCTGCCGCTCCCGACATGGCTGCCACTAAAAAAAATGTATTAACCCCTATTTTTTGCCGCCCCCGACATCGTCATCACTATTCTAAAGTTATTAACCCATAAACCTCCGCCCTCCTGCATCAAAAACACTATTTAAATATTATTAACCCCTAACCCTAATCTGCTGTCCGCCCACACCGCCGCTATAATAAACCTATTAACCCCTAAGCCGCAAGCCCCCCACAACGAAATTTACTAAAATAAACTATTAACCTCTAAACTGAAAGCACACACAACAAAATAAACTAATTTTAACCTAACGACCACCTAAATTTATGTTAAAATTACAATTTCCCTAGCTTAAATTAAAATGTACCTGTCAAATTAAAAAAAAATAATTTTAAACTAATAATTAGACTATTATAATTTTTAAAGGGACACTGAACCTATTTTTTTCATTTGTGATTCAGATAGAGCATGCAATTTTAAGCAACTTTCTAATTTACTCCTATTATCAAATTGTCTTCATTCTCTTGGTATTTTTATTTGAAATGCAAAAATGTAAGTTTAGATGCCGGCCCATTTTTAGTGAACAACCTGGGTTGTTCTTGCTGATTGGTGGATACATTTATCCACCAATAAACAAGTGCTTTCCATGGTTCTGAACCAAAAAATAGCTTAGATGCCTTCTTTTTCAAATAAAAAAAGCAAGAGAACGAAGAAAAATTGATAATAGGAGTAAATTAGAAAGTTGCTTAAAATTGCATGCTCTATCTGAATCACAAATGAAAAAATTTGGCTTCAGTGTCCCTTTAAGCTAAAATTAAACTAACTACCAATTAAATAAAACTAAACTACCAATAACAAAATCCTAACACTACTCTAAAAAAGAACAAAAAGCTAGCTACAATATTACTAATAGTTACATTTGTATCTAGCTTAGGGTTTATATTTATTTTACAGGCAACTTTGTATTTATTTTAACTAGGTAGAATAGTAATTAAATAGTTATTAACTATTTAATAACTACCTAGTTAAATTAAGAACAAATTTACCTGTAAAATAAACCCTAACCTAAGTTACAATTGCACCTAACACTACACTATAATTAAATGAATTACCTAAACTAACTACAATTAATTACAATTAAATTAAATAAACTACATTACGAAAAAAAACAAACACTAAATTACAGAAAATAAAAAAGAAATTACAAATTTTTAAACTAATTACACCTAATCTAATCCCCCTAATAAAATAAAAAAGCCCCCCAAAATAAAAAAATTCCCTACCCTATACTAAATTACAAATAGCCTTTAAAAGGGCTTTTTGCGGGGCATTGCCCCAAAGTAATCAGCTCTTTTACCTGTAAAAAAAAAATACAATACCCCCCCAACATTAAAACCCACCACCCACACACCCAGCCCTACTCTAAACCCCCCCAAATCCCCCCTTAAAAAAACCTAACACTACCCCCTTGAAGTTCACCCTACCTTGAGACATCTTCACCCAGCCGGGCACAAGTGGACCTCCAGAGGGGCAGAATTCTTCATCCGATCTGGCCAGAAGAAGACATCCAGACCGGCAGAAGTCTTCATCCAGGCGGCATCTTCTATCTTCTTCCATCCGGAGCGGAGTGGGTCCATCTTGAAGACATCCGATGCAGAGCATCCTCTTCTATCCGTTGGGGACTGAAGAATGAAGGTTCCTTTAAGTGACGTCATCCAAGATGGCGTCCCTTCAATTCCGATTTGCTGATAGAATCCTATCAGCCAATCGGAATTAAGGTAGGAAAAATCCTATTGGCTGATGCAATCAGCCAATAGAATTGATCTTGCATTCTATTGGCTGATTGGAACAGCCAATAGAATGTGAGCTCAATCCTATTGGCTGATTGGATCAGCCAATAGGATTGAACTTCAATTTTTCCTACCTTAATTCCGATTGGCTGATAGGATTTCTTTCAGCCAATCGGAATCGAAGGGACGCCACTTTGGATGAAGTCACTTAAAGGAACCTTCATTCTTCAGTCGCCATCGGATGGAAGAGGATGCTCCGCATCGGATGTCTTCAAGATGGACCCGCTCCGCTCCGGATGGAAAAAGATAGAAGATGCCGTCTGGATGAAGACTTCTGCCGGTCTGGATGGCCTCTTCTGGCCGGATCGGATGAAGACTTCTGCCCCTCTGGAGGTCCACTTGTGCCCGGCTGGGTGAAGGCGTCTCAAGGTAGGGTAATCTTCAAGGGGGTAGAGTTAGGTTTTATTAAGGGGGGATTGGGTGGGTTTTAGAGTAGGGTTGGGTGTGTGGGTGGTGGGTTTTAATGTTGGGGGGGTATTGCATTTTTTTTTACAGGTAAAAGAGCTGATTACTTTCGGGCAATGCCCCGCAAAAGCCCTTTTAAGGGCTATTTGTCATTTAGTATAGGGTAGAATTTTTTTTTATTTTGGGGGGCTTTTTTATTTTATTAGGGGGATTAGATTAGGTGTAATTAGTTTAAAAATTTGTAATTTCTTTTTTATTTTCTGTAATTTAGTGTTTTGTTTTTAGTAATTTAGTTTATTTAAATTAATTGTAATTAATTGTAGTTAGTTTAGGTAATTAATTTAATTATAGTGTAGTGTTAGGTGTAATTGTAACTTAGGTTAGGGTTTATTTTACAGGTAAATTTGTTCTTATTTTAACTAGGTAGTTATTAAATAGTTAATAACTATTTAATAACTATTGTACCTAGTTAAAATAAATACAAAGTTGCCTGTAAAATAAAAATAAACCCTAAGATGGCTACAATGTAACTATTAGTTATATTGTAGCTATCTTAGGGTTTATTTTACAGGTAAGTACAGGTAGCCCTCAGTTTACGCCGGGGTTAGGTTCCAGAAGGAATGGTTGTAAATCAAAACCGTTGTAAATTGAAACCCAGTTTATAAGGTAAGTCAATGGGAAGTAAGGGAGATAGGTTCCAGGCCCCTCTCAAAATTGTCATAAGTAACACCTAATACATTATTTTTAAAACTTTGAAATGAAGACTTTAGATGCTAAACAGCATTATAAACCTAATAAAATAATCACACAAAACAGAATATATAATTAAACTAAGTTAAATAAAAAAAAAACATTTGCTAAATAGCATTATAAATCTAATAAAATAATCACACAACACAGTCTTCCCTTGCATTTTTCTGCAAACAGTTCTTTCTATGCATTCCAATCTGGACTGATTTATAGACAGAAAGATATTGTTCCTTTAAAATCTGCTCGATAGCTCAGGTCTGGTTAAACTGATTAATTTCAACTTGCTTAGCTTTGCTGCAACACAAGTGGACAGCTCCACCTACTGGCTATTTTAATAAATGCACTGCTTCTCAATGCTTTTCAATAGCAATCACATGACTGGAAAAAAAGGTTGTTATTCTGAAACGGTGTAAATTGAACCATTGTAAAACGAGGGCCACCTGTATTTAGTTTTAAATAGAATAATTTAGTTAATTATAGTAAATTTATTTAGATGTATTTAAATTATATTTAAGTTAAGGGGGTGTTAGGGTTAGGGTTAGACTTAGGTTTAGGGGTTAATAAATTTATTATAGTGGCGGCGACGCTGGCCGCAGCATATTAGGGGTTAATAAATTTAAAATAGTTTGCCGCGACGTTGGGGGCGGCAGATTAGGGGTTAATAAATAAAATGTAGGGTTCAGCGATGTTGGGGGCATCAGATTATAGGTTCATAAGTATAATGTAGGTGGCGGCGGTGTCCGGAGTGGCAGATTAGGGGTTAATAATATTACGTAGGTGGCGTCATCATGTCATTGCGCGTGACGTCACCGTGCCAAACGAGAGGCCCCGGTGATGCCTGCCACTATACAGGCCAGATCGCCGAGGTGGGAGTCAGTAGGAACCCCCAGAGTGCCCTCAAGGTGGGTTAATGCTAGCGACAGCTCTGAGTCGTTGTCGGCAACTGACTGGGACAATTTGCGATGGCTCAGAGCCATCGTTAGCACTCAAAGAGTTAATTCACAGCATATGTGTGTATGCTGCTGAAACAGTAGCATATTTGCTAACAGAAGTATATTGCAACAATGCTTCTATTTAAAACTGAAATACATTTAAACACATTTCAATGTTGACCTTCATAGAGAGCAATTTTAACAACTTTGCAATTTACTTCTTTTATCTAATTTGTTTTGTGCTTTTTGTATTCTTTGATGAAAAGCATACCTAGGTAGGCTCGGGAGCTGCTGATTTGTGGCTGCATATGTATTACTCATGTTACTGTTTCTTCAACAAAGGATGCCATGAGAATGAAGCAAATTAGATAATAAAATTAATCTGGATTGTTGTTTAAAATTGTATTCTCTATTCTCTGAATCTTGAAATAATTTTATTGGGGTTTCAGGTCCCTTTAAAACATTTGAAGAATTCTCCAATGCCACTCCTATCCCATCTTCTCCAAGCTGTAATATTTTAACCACCCAGTACCATCACATACACAGAGGAACACTGACTCCTTAGGTATCTTGCACCACTAAAATATGCATTTTTACTACATTTTTGGTCAATGCAGAAATTAATATAGCTTCTTTACCCATTCACCTAATCATATAAACTTCCTCTGAAACTGTTTTCACAAGTAATTACATTTCACTGCGTGAAGGAATTCTCAGATTCTGATTGAGACGAATCAGACCACAAACAGTCTGGGTATGTGATAGAATTTGATACATATCTGCACCAGTAACTCACACTGTGATCCTGCCTTTGGATAATACCAGATTTTCAGACATATGTCCCCACTTCTTGCGAGTGAACTCACAAACATAATGCTTATGAAAAGGAGCAGATTTTCTAGTGTTAGCTAATCAGTATTTGATTTCTAATCCTCAGACTTGAGGGAAGTCGAAATTTAATCTCAGGGGATCATCTGAGATATTTAATCTCCCTAGATAAGACTCACTGTTTAATGAAGTTATTAGTTCTCTGGGGTGGATTTTTGAAAGCAGAACGTTGTGCTTTTGTTTGCATGACTGGTACATAATTTGCTATAAAAAATACAGGGTTTACCTAATATGGAAATCATTAACTGAATCCCGGCATTATAACCAACACATTCTAAACTACAGATAAGATATGTCTGTTCCTCATCATGAAATATCTCTACTCCTTCATATTACTTGTCCATCAAGAGCTGATCTACCTGTCCCCAAATCAGATCATGTCTAGCCCCCGCAAAAGATCTCACTGGTCCCCTCAGACCAGATACTAAAAACCACATTTAAAATTGTTTTCACAGACCATAACCCCAGGTTACCCCACATTACACCCTCTTCCAGTGGGGGTACAAAAGACAGCAATCTTTATTGTACCCCAATTCTCAAATGGGTCAACAGTCCCCATTTGCATCAAATAAATGAACTAGCATCCTCTCAAGAATATGCAGTCAACTTACACATTAGGCACAGTGTCTAAGACTCACAAAATATTTTATTTTATTTAATTTTAATTTTAAATCAGAGGAAAGAAAAACTAAGTTTTTTTTTTCTTACATCTGAAATCATTAATCTAAATAAATAACTTACTAATGAAATTACTTATATGTCTCCTGAAGCTTGGGGGCGGGGTGTCTGGTCTCTTATAGGGCCCAATGATCAAACGCTCTTCAGAATGGAGAGAAATAGCTTAAAATGTTTGTGTTTTTTTAGCAGCAAATTGGGATGTAGGTGCCTCTCCTTTACATTTACAACTCTAGATAGATAAACAGTTCTCAAGCTAAAATCTGCCTTTATATAAAAGTCTCTTGTACTGACATGACCTCTTAGATAATATCTCTAGAGCAGAAAGCTTTAGATCATAAAGCCTATAAGTCTGTGTCCTCCTCCCTCTTGACTTGCATTTGTCATTGGCACTGCCTGCCACGTTATGTGCACAGCACCAAGAACAAAGCCTCAGATCATGGAGTGGGGTTAACAGTTGGGGGGCACAATGGGGAAAAGCTATTATGTAGACAGGGCCCATAACCCCCAGGCTCTCTTGGAGGGCCTGATAGTTAAAACCTTGCTGGCATGGAGAGAAATCTTTGGGATTATTTTTAGCCTTTTTATTGTAATGTAGGCGTCCATCCTTCACATATAAAACCTGTATAGAGAGATACATTTGTGTTTCTAACATTTTCTTAGGGACCTCTTTATACTGACGAGACATCACCTGAGCAGCGAGCTTTTGAATATCAGACTCTTACTGATATCAATCCTCGACTATAGGTGCCAAAAGAATGATGCAGATATGGTGCCAGTTAGCTACAGTGCAGTTTACTTCTCGCAATAAGCGGGATACATGCTTGCATTAGTAAGACAATGGCCTCTATGTATGAAGCCGTCTACTTACCTGCATTTGCCGAACCCAATACGCTCGCCTAAGCTCGCCTATCATCGCCGCCGCGGACCTCAATACGTTCGCAAAAGTTATCAAGAAAGCTGTCAAGAAACCGCGCACCAAGTATGGTGCAATGAGCAGCGGACTGTTGTTAACTAACAGTCATCGATCTCGCTGCTCATCGGCTTCTTTGCAGCTTTCTTCCTAGCCTGTCACTAAGCACCCACACTAAACTATACTGTTTTACCCCCTAAACCGCAGCTCCCGGAGCCCCCCACACCTACATAAAGTTATTACCCCCTAAACCGCCGTTCCTGGACCCGCCGCCACCTACAGTATATGTATTAACCCCTAAACCGCCGCTCCCGGAGCCCCCCACACCTAAATAAAGTTATTACCCCCTAAACCGCCGTTTCTGGACCCGCCGCCACCTACAGTATATGTATTAACCCCTAAACCACCGCTCCCGGAGCCCCCCGCACCTAAATAAAGTTATTACCTCCTAAACCGCCGCTCCTGGACCCCGCCGCAACTATAATAAATATATTAACCCCTAAACCGCCGCTCCTGGACCCCGCCGCAACTATAATAAATATATTAACCCCTAAACCGCCGCTCCCGAACCCCGCCACCACCTACATTATACCTATTAACCCCTAATCTGCCGCCCCCTATACCGCCGCCACCTATATTAAAGTTATTAACCCCTATCCTGCGGATCCCGGACCCCGCCGCAACTAAATAAATTGTTTAACCCCTAAACCGCCGCAACCGGAGCCCAACGTCACCTACATTACATTTATTAACCCCTATCCTGCCCCCCACTACACTGCCGCCACCTACATTAAACTCATTAACCCCTAAACCGTCGCTCCCAGACCCCGCCGCAACTAAACGAAATGTTTAACCCCTAAACCGCTGCTTCCGGACCCCCCCCGCCACCTATATTAAACGTATTAACCAATATCCTGCCCCCATATACCGTGGCCACCTATATTAAACTTATTAACCCCTAAACCTAAGTCTAACACTAACACCCCCCTAACTTTAATATTATTTTAATAAATCTAAATAAAACTTATTATTATTAACTAAATTATTCCTATTTAAAACTAAATACTTACCTGTAAAATAAACCCTAAGATAGCTACAATATAATTAATAATTATAGTAGTAGCTATTTTAGGATTTATTTTTATTTTACAGGCAACTTTGTATTTATTTTAACTAGGTAGAATAGTTATTAAATAGTTATTAACTATTTAATAACTACCTAGCTAAAATAAATACAAAATTACCTGTAAAATAAATCCTAACCTAAGTTACAATTACACCTAACACTACACTATCATTAAATTAATTAACTACAATGACCTAAAATTAAATACAATTAAATAAACTAAACTATAGTACAAAACCCCCCCACTAAATTGCAGAAAATTGAAAAACATTACAAGAAGTTTAAACTAATTACACCTAATCTAAGCCCCCTAATAAAATAAAAAAGCCCCCCAAAATAATAAAATGCCCTTCCCTATACTAAATTACAAAGTAATCAGCTCTTTTACCAGCCCTTAGAAGGGCTTTTTGCGGGGCATTGCCCCAAAGTAATCAGCTCTTTTACCTGTAAAAAAAATACAACCCCCCCAACATTAAAACCCACCACCCACATATCCCTACTCTAACCCACCCAAAACTCCTTAAAAAAACCTAACACTAACCCCCTGAAGATCACCCTACCTTTAGCCGTCTTCACCCAGCCGGGCCGAACTCTTCATCCAAGCGGGGCAGAAGAGGTTCTCCATCCGGTAGAAGTCTTCATCCAAGCAGCGTCTTCTTCAATCATCCGGAGCGGAGCCATCTTCCATCCAGCCAGCGCGGAGCCATCTTCTTCCAACGACGTCCTAACACCGAATGAAGGTACCTTTAAGGGACGTCATCCAAGATGGCGTCCCTCAAATTCCGATTGGCTGATAGGATTCTATCAGCCAATCGGAATTAAGATAGGAAAAATCCGATTGGCTGATTGAATCAGCCAATCGGACTGAAGTTCAATCCGATTGGCTGATCAAATCAGCCAATCGGATTGACCTCGCATTCTATTGGCTGTTCCGATCAGTGGGTGGTGGGTTTTAATGTTGGGGAGGGGTTGTATTTTTTTTACAGGTAAAAGAGCTGATTACTTTGGGGCAATGCCACGCAAAAAGCCCTTTTAAGTGCTGGTAAAAGAGCTGATTACTTTGTAATTTAGTATTGGGTAGGGAATTTTATTATTTTGGGGGGCTTTTTTATTTTATTAGGGTGCTTAGATTAGGTGTAATTAGCTTAAACTTCTTGTAATTTTTTTTATTTTCTGTAATTTAGTGGGGGTTTTTTGTACTATAGTTTAGTTTATTTAATTGTATTTAATTTAGGTCATTGTAGTTAATTTTTTAAATTTATTTAATGATAGTGTAGTGTTAGGTGTTTTTGTATCTTAGGTTAGGTTTTATTTTACATGTAATTTTGTAGTTATTTTAACTAGGCAGCTATTAAATAGTCAATAACTATTTAATAGCTATTGTACCTAGTTAAAATAAATACAAAGTTGCCTGTAAAATAAAAATAAATCCTAAAATAGCTACAATGTAATTATTAGTTATATTGTATCTATTTTAGGGTTTATTTTACAGGTAAGTATTTAGTTTTAAATTGGAAAAATTTATTTAATAATAGTAATATGTATTTAGATTTATTTAAATAATATTTAAGGTAGGGGGGTGTTAGTGTTAGTGTTAGACTTAGGTTTAGGGGTTAATAAGTTTAATATAGGTGGCGGCGGGGTCCGGGAGCGGCAGTTTAGGGGTTAAACATTTAATTTAGTTGCCGCGGGGTCCGGGAGTAGCGGTTTAGGGGTTAAACATTTAATTTAGTTGCGGCGGGGTCCGGGATCCGCAGGATAGGGGTTAATAACTTTAATATAGGTGGCGGCGGTATAGGGGGCGGCAGATTAGTTGTTAATATATTTATTATAGTTGCAGTGGGGTCTAGGAGCGGCAGTTTAGGGGGTAATAACTTTAATTAGGGGTGTTTAGACTCGGGGTACATGTTAGGGTGTTAGGTGCAGACATCTCCCATAGAAATCAATGGGATATCGGGCAGCAGCGAACATGAGCTCTCGCTGCTGTCAGACTCCCATTGATTCCTATGGGATCCGCTGCCTCCAGGTACGCTGGGCCGTAAAAGTGCTGAGCGTACCTGCAAGTTATTTGATAACTACCAAAAGTAGTTAGATTGTGCCGAACTTGCGTTCGGAACATCTGTAGTGACATAAGAATTGATCTGTGTCGGACTGAAACCGGCGGATCGTAGCTTACGTCACTATATTCTACTTTTGCCAGTCTCTAGCCTTTGATAGCTAAGGCGAATCAGCCTCGCCACAAATATGCTGCGGAATGCCAGCGTATTTGCGGTTGACGGCTTGATAACTAGAGGCCAATGAATGTAATCCTGCATGGATTAGAGATGTTATACCAATGCAGATGAAAAAAATATCACCTTTATTATTTTTTTATTGAGAAAGGGAACACTGATGGTAAAAGTGCCTAGAGCCCATAAAAGTCATTATGCCGCCCTTTTCTATTACTTTGGACCCCTTTTTGGTTTGTTGGGCTGGAGAGGAGAGTGAGAAGCTCCCACTTCTGCTGCCCCTTCTTGTCTAGCCACACCTTCAGCCAAGCAAATTACACTTTAAGCCATCTTCGCCTACACAGATCATCCATTATTCCATTGACACCAACCCCAAGTCTGCCCAAAGAAAAACTGTGTCTCTGCCTGTGGACCTTCTTCACATAGCCCCTATATTTCTGGGCATTATATGGCGTACTGTGTGGTGTTGGTCCACCAAAATTATTTTTGGAATTGCCGCTGCATAGCTCAGATCAGATCCCCCATGACACCGGAGTCTGAATGTCATTAAAGCTCTGAGCTATCTGTCCTTTTCATTCACAATTCTTCCTTTATGTTATATCCACCAGTACCCAAAAATATAACCCTTCCAAGATAAAAAAAACCTGTGACCTCAAAATCAGACCTTCCTGTCTTTCTCAGATTGGATCCACCCATGTGTCCCAAATTCATGTCAGACCTCCCACTCAAGCTCAGATTGGACTTGAGGGCTTCCTGCTTTGACCTGCCTACCTTTCAAGATTAGTTATCATATTAAAATAGAATTTACAATATATATTCCTGCCCCTCATATCATACTAGCTTGCACCCTCATCATACCATCTGCCCAGATCAAACGTCTGCCCCTCTATCTTCAGAGCAAATACATTAATAACTCTCTTTTTATCTACTTCAGATCAATTTCGTTTGTCTACTTATTATTTTAAATTAAAAGACATAAAATGAGTGATGACGCGGCATTAGGCAGCATTAGTACATTGTGCACCTGCAATCACATCTAGGTGTATCTGCTTATAATGTTAACTCCTCGTAACCAGAACTCGCAGTAACTGAACCCTCAGGCAAAGCTGAAGCAATATTATCATCCTGTATAAATGCATTAAACACAGATTGTGAAATAACATTTTTAATTGTGTGCAGTTATTTATTATAGCAAATCTCCAGTCTATAGTGCTGCTCTACAGATCTTTACAAATAAACTATATTAATAATAATAATAATGCTAATAATAATAATTATTTTAGTTATTTGCTTCCTGTATTTACAAGTAACTTTTCATTACTAAGTGCCAAGTTTTCTTAGCATTGTCAGTTTGGAGTTAATCATTTTTATTGCAAGTGTGTAAAACAAAAGGAGGATTGCCAGTTTGCACTTGAAAAGCCTTTAAAAAACCTTCTAAAATAAGATTGACATGAGAAATGATTATGAAATTTTACTCTCCTGCTGCAATAATATTTTAGAATTTTGCTTTTATTATGATTGTGAATTTTCTCTGCTGTGCAAACTCAGCGCACGTTTTGAAATAAATACTTTATTATAGTAAGAGCTCAGAAAACTAGCAGGTGGGTCATCCACAGATAATAATAAAAAATAACACTAGCAGAAACGTAGCGAGCAGCCAGTATCCCAGATGTTTCCAGGAGCAGATATTCGCGGTGTCGCTGTGTCATCTACTTGATGTGTATGTTCATTAAATCCCTCCACACGGTCTTCATTACCCGCTTCCTATCTGAGACCATTAAGATATCACGTTCATTTCATTTCATCCACACTGGCAGTTCAATTATGCCAGCATCCTATTCACTGTTTTATTCATGGGGATATCTGTACGAGGCCTGTCACACACACCTGCCTGTAAAGCTGCAACGATAAGTCTCTGTGGCAGAGGAAAATGAATGCCCTCTTGCATCCCGCTTGACAAATACGCACCATTTTTTTTATTAACCAACCGATCATTTCAAAACCATTAGTATCACATCCGTCAATGGATATTATTATACGCATTTGTCTTTCATAAACAATTACCTGACAGGGTCTGGAGGGATTAATGTTCATTGGGGAATAAAACGTGTACAGCTTGCTGGAAATAACCCCTTCACCTGCTCATGGTGTCTAAGATACTGGAATGAGTGAAAGAATTTAGGGGCAATTTCATAAGGTCTGGTAGTGTTAAGTAGCAGTTAAATGGCTGCCAAAAAGGGTGAACATTACATTTTCCTTATTAAATTGGTTAATAAATGTAAGATATAGTGTCCTCACTTTTGTTAACTCTGAGCTGTAAAGTGTTAAAATGTTTGGATGATGCAGAGGTTTTCAAAGTCTTAAGCGGGGGCCCCAAAATTTACAAGACAACGACCCCCCCAATAATAGATGATACTTTATTTATTAGCTTTAAAAAATGTTGATATTTATTTGTAGTTTTAATTTGGGGAATTTGCATCTGATATAGGGGGCACACGCTGATTCTCTTAAAGAGCTTCACTCCAGCTTCAATCTGCACTTTATTATTCCTGTGAGAAACGCAAGTTACTGATCAAGACAACAAACACAGCGCAGTCTCTGAGCGACTGCCACCGTCATCTGCACTTTACCTTAAGGGACACTGAACCCACATTTTTTCTTTTGTGATTCAGATAGCGCATGCACTTTTAAACAACTTTATCATTTAAGAAAAGAAGATTTACCAGACCTACAACGTGATTTTATTTTAGAAAGCATTCTTTTTATACTCCAACACAATTATTTCTTATATCAAGACACTTTTTATTTGCAGACTAAAGGTACGGCCATGGGGACCAGGTTTGCCCCAAGTTTTGCCAACCTATTTATGGGATTATTTGAAGAAAAGTACATCTATTCGGCAAACTTGGGGTCAGACCTGGTCTTCTATGGCCGCTATATAGATGATTTGATTTTTCTTTGGGGAGGGGAAAATATTACAGCAACTAAATTTACAGAATATCTCAACCAAAATGATATGGGTATCGAATTTACAGCTAACATTCAAACAACACATATTGAATATTTGGACTTAAATCTAAGCATTGACAACAATCAAATTAAATCAAAAACCTATTTCAAAGATGTAGACAGTAACAGTTTTCTCAATTACAAGAGCAACCATCACAAAAAGTGGATCCATAATATCCCTTACAGCCAATTTCGAAGAATCAGACGAAATTGCACAGACCACGGTACTTTTTTGGAACAAAGCCAAATCCTATACAATAGGTTTTTAGAAAAAGAATATCCCCGATATCTATTAGATAGATCTCTAGAAAGGGCATCATCATTAAATAGAAATGATATTCTAACCAACAATAAAAAAGCGAATAGTCAATCACAAGACACCATGACAAGAGAGACGCTTTTTATAACACAATTCAATTCCGATTTTCAACAATTAGAACACATATTACACAAACATTGGCACATCATCCAAAGAGATCCCGTACTTAAACATCTGGTAAAAGAAAAACCAAAAATAGTTTATAGAAGAGCTCCTACATTAAGAAGCAAACTAGCCCCCAGCAAAAAAGTCAAACATATTCAGAGAACAAATAAAAATCACATTCAAATACCAAATAAAGGTCTGTTTGGGTTATGTGGGCTATACAAATGCGGCAAATCTGGCTGTGGGACATGCAAAATTATTAAATCTGGCATAAAAAATTTTAAATCCACAGTCACAGGGGAAAATTTTCAGATTTCCATTTTTTTCAACTGTGAGTCCTCCTACACAGTATACCTCATGGAGTGCATATGTGGCCTCCAGTACGTAGGCCGCACATCAAGGAGACTTCGTACGAGGTGGGGTGAACACCATCGAAACTGTAAGAACAGTAAAAAAAAGAACATCAAACACAGCATACCCCATCATTGCTTGACAAAACATAATGGAAATCCTTATATCTATAATTACATTCCGATTGATTTTGTTCCAAAAAATAATGATTACAATAGACTACTCAAATTGAGACAACGTGAAACATTTTGGATATATCGTTTAAGAACACTATATCCATTGGGGCTCAATGCCAATTTAGATCTGGCAGCCTTCAATTGATTGACATCACCACTGCAGTTAACTAATTTACCCTCTGGTTTCACAACCCCTACACACCCCCAAACTATAATATAGCCTTTATTCCATTATTTTGCTTTTTCTGTACCATATCCATACACTGATTACATCTAACATCAAATCCATACATTTACATTTGTGACAATATGGATGTATTGTTTTCTGCGTCTGAGTGCCTATTGTAGCAACAATTGCAGTTCATCCATTTTTGATATTGAACTTAACACCACTTTATACCATATATCTAAATTTATACTCATAAGACTTCATATACACCAACACACTATAACCTTTTTTGTTACAATTAATAATACACAAGATACATGCATCCACAATGTTTCACAATATATGCACTTTTTTTTTCATCAACAATACAGAGGTCTGTACATTATTCCAACACGCTACACACATGCCAAATACATACCGTTTAATACTTTTTTGAATCTCATAACTTTTTCCATAGTGGCAAGAATAAAAACATAAATGGAGATTAGTTTTTCGACATTATGCAAAAATAGCTTTAAAAATGGATGTCTATCAAACATACTGTCAATAAGCATTATATACAAATAGCTCTAAAAATAGAGGCCTATTTAGTACACTGTTAATAAACAATAAAGATGTCCTTAGGTTTTTTCAATTTTATCGATATTGCTAGTACAACTCACCAACAGACAGATCGTAACATCATCTTTGTCCTTACATTTCACACATGCACCCTTTCCATCAACAATATTGAGGTCTGTCCCTTTTTCATACATGTTACATTTTTGTCAAAGACATATCGTCTAATATTTTCCATGGAATTCCATAACTCATCTGATAGTGGTGAGATCAGAAACAAAATGGAGATCAGTTTTTAGGCACTATGTACAAACAGCTTTGAAAATAGATGCCTATTAAGTACACTGCTAACATCTAAGATGTTCATGGGCTATCTCATTTTTTCCAATATTGCTAGCATACAAAAAAACAGTCTTCAGCAATACCATGTTCTTACATTCCATTACAATAAATGCTAACTGACAACACTCCATGCAAGATTCGCACACTAGTATATTTTTTACATTTTAGTTTTACTACTTAGAATTGAAATATACCAAGTACAGACACATCTCTCGTTGCAAATGTCCCTTTAAATAAAAAAACATCAAATACACTTTCTCGTCTTTTACTTATAATAGATCTTACTTGCTCTTTTTTATATAACCATTATTGTTATTTTTCTATGCACACATACCATGATCGTACATTAGGTATCATTTCACACATCATTTATATACCAGCTTGGAATTAATATTTGGATATATTTCTATATCCAATGTATTGCAAATAGCCCTTTAAATATACAACAAATATCCCTTTAAATATACAACAAAATTCTCAGACACATTACAATACACACTTGAACTTGTCATGGTTCTCTCATTTTAGATTATTTGATTTTTATCACATCCCATATATTTTATAGGTGCAATTTCTTTGAGCATCATATGTTTATATACAAAAACAATTTATATAATTTTAAATTTGATATTTGGAATTGCAGATTTTTGCTTTTATGTATTTTGTACTTTTTAATTTTTTGTCTTTGTGTCTTTTTTAATATACTATGTTTATGGATCTAAGACCTTCTTTTAGCTGAAGTCTACAGCTGATTCAATTTTAAATAATCATGACCTTTCAATGCTGTTTTCACATCCATTGTAACACCTGTGAAGCCCTTTGTTTGGCCTCTCAGGTGAGTCTTGAAATGTTTTTCATTGGTTTGTAATTTATGTGACAACTTCCTTTTTATGTATCCAATGTGTATAAATTGTCAAGTTTTGTAATACTTTTTATTCGCTTTGATATCTGAAGAAACGACCCTTGGTGGTTGAGAAACGCGTTATAATAAAGCTGATTTGAAATCTTTTAAACTTGGGAAGTTGTTCACTCGATTTCTGTTTTAAATCCAATTGAGCAACACACCTCAGTTGCTGGACATAGAAACGCTCACAGCACCATTCCTTGGCCCCAGGATAAAGCCCCGGGAGGAATCAGATCTGACAGTGTACTAGCCACTGACTTAAGTGCTAGCAGGCTTAGTAGTACTGGTCACAGCACAGTACCACGGTCTCCGGTAAGCGCATTACCTTTCTGCTTGTCGTATTATCCTTTTTAAAGCAATATCACGCTATGTGGCGCCCTCTCCATTTCTTTTCTTAAACAGTGCCATTCCTGCTCTCTGGGAACAAGAGGAGCTGCCTACACAGGAACCTTTGGATTAAAAAGACCACCAGACCGATATAGGACTGTAATCATCTCTTCTTAGACTCGTTATTTGAGTGAGACACACTTGGCGAGAACGGAGTAACTATTTGTGGGACTTGTCATTATTGTTTGGGTTTTATTAATACTTGTATTTTGCATTTTATATTATCTATAGTAGCGCGCCTTCGTATCTCCCAGTGAGATATTACACCAACTTTATCATTTACTCCTATTATCAATTTTTCTTTGTTCTTGTTATCTTTATTTAAAAAAGAAAGTCCAGAACCCTGGACATCACTTGTTTATTGGTGGATGAATTTATCCACCAATCAGCAAGAACAACCCAGGTTGTTCACCAAAAATGGGCCGGCATCTAAACTTACATTCTTGCCTTTCAAATAAAGATACCAAGAGAATGAAGAACATTTGCTAATAGGAGTAAAATAAAAAAATGATTAAAATTGCTGCTCTATCTGAATCACAAAAGAAAAAAATTTGGGTTCAGTGTCCCTTTATTCCACCACAACTGGTGCAGATTGAAACGGGTTTCCATTTTGCACTCAGCTAAAATACCTTCCTTTTCTGCTTTACCACTGTACAAAAAAACTGTCAGGTGTTAAAGTGCAGCCAAACTCAGATTGAGCATACAATTAAAAAAAAAAACTTTCAAATTTATCAAAATGTGCGCATTCTTTTTTTATGCACATTTTGTAAGGCACCAGCTGCTACTGAGCATGTGCAGGAGTACACAGCATATACGTATATCTTTTTTTTTTTTTTATCATTGGCTGACGGTAGTCATATAATACAGTGGCAGGGAAAGTGGAAGTAACTTTTAAATCAGTAAAAAAACTAACTACTCATTTGAAATTCAGACTATTGTTTGCTTATTATGCTTTTGTTAGGTTACTTTAAGCACAACCCTCCCTTTATTTTCATTTAACATGCAGCAAATATGAATATTACATAAATATGTTTTCATCTACTTGACTGCAAAGGGCTCCAATGCACTTATATATACTTTTAAATTGTACTTCACATGCTACATCCAATGCACACAAACACCTGCAATAAACCTGATATCTTTTGTGCGCGCCACTTGTAATCTGGTCCATACTGTCCAAAACCGGCACTGAGTGTAACTGGCCCGGCACGCTCTGCCCATTACTCTGTCAGATGGTATCTGGAAAGCAGCTTGTGGGGAGGTTTCTAAGGAAGTAAAGGGCACTTACTACTGCTATATAAACAGACAGGCTGTAAAACCAAATGCAACATGCAGGACAGTAATGTCTAAAAGGCAGAGGCTAAACCTTTTATAGATGTGAGTTTCTGACGCTGTAGTCTTTATGCCTCTTGTCATCAGTGGTCCTCTCAGCCTATTGTGTAGGACAAGGCTTAATTATATGCAAACTATGAAGAAGCGGAGTGCTTAATAAAGGCTTCGAGGTCATTCACTTGAACAGTAATTAACATAACTCTTCTGTAAATAAAGTGTGCATTAATTAACTTTAAAATATAAAAGTGCACTTGACTTGCAGGAGCAGATGGTAGTCTCAGAAAGCAATAGCTATAGTGTATTTCATATAAATGTGCCGCAATATGTAACTCCAGAAAATAAATAACAGATCTGCCAGAAGACATGACAATCAATATAAAAATAGTATATTTATAGTAAATGTGTCAGATTGCTGCTTCTATGACAAATGACAATCTCATGCCTGTGTTAGGCAAACAAGTGATAGTGGAGTCACTAGTATATGCCCACAGTAACAGTCTCCTGCTATAGCCAGTTCTCGTGAGTCTAATGATGTTGTCTTTAGCTGAAGATGTAAAAAAAGGATTGCCTAATATTTATTTCTAGAGGACTTGATTTAGCACAAATTTGAAGAACATCATTGAAGAAATATCAGACATTTCTATAATGCTTTCTAGAACCTGGGTAAGACACAGTTGGTCTCAATTGGAGAGATTGGCGACCATTACATATGCAGCGTCGCCCGCAAAAGCCGGCGACCCCAGATTTTACGCGATTTTGGTATTACATATACAGCATAGCATACAAGTTTCGCGCGTCATATTTCACCCTTCGGATTGTATTTTTTTTAACCCATAGACAAACATAGAACAGACGCACAATTTGGTATCCAATATACAGCGTAATGACTTATGCGCGCAGAATTCAGAAAATCTACTCCATTCCCATCTCGCCACAAATTGCAGGCGCAGCAAATATACCCCGCTAAGTTACAAAAACAAACACTAACGCTAGATTTAGAGTTTTGACGGTAAGGACCCGTGTAGCTAACGCTGGCTTTTTTTCTGGCCGCACCATAAAAATAACTCTGGTATTGAGAGTCCACAGAAAGTCTGCGTTAGGCTCCAAAAAGGAGCGTAGAGCATATTTAACGCAACTGCAAACTCTCGATACCAGAGTTGCTTACGGACGCGGCCAGCCTCAAAAACGTGCCGTGCACGATTCCCCCATAGGAAACAATGGGGCTGTTTGAGCTTCAAAAACGTGCTCGTGCAAAAACCTAACACCTGCAAAAAAGCCGCGTTCAGCTCCCTAAACGCAGCACCATTGTTTCCTATGGGGAAACACTTCCTACGTCTGCACCTAACACTCTAACATGTACCCCGAGTCTAAACACCCCTAACCTTACACTTATTAACCCCATATTCCTGCTGCCCCCACTATTGCTGACCCCTGCATATTATTATTAACCCCTAATCTGCCGCTCCGTAAACCGCCGCTACTTACATTATCCCTATTGTACCCCTAATCTGCTGCCCCTAACACCGCCGACCCCTATATTATATTTATTAACCCCTAATCTGCCCCCCTCAACGTCGCCTCCACCTGCCTACACTTATTAACCCCTAATCTGCCGAGCGACCTGAGCGCTACTATAATAAAGTTATTAACCCCCTAATCCGCCTCACTAACCCTATAATAAATTGTATTAACCCCTAATCTGCCCTCCCTAAACATCGCCGACCACCTAACTTCAATTATTAACCCCTAATCTGCGACTGGAGCTCACCGTCTATTCTAATAAATGTATTAACCCCTAAAGCTAAGTCTAACCCTAACACTAACACCCCCCTAAATTAAATATAATTTAAATCTAACGAAATTAATTAACTCTTATTAAATAAATGATTCCTATTTAAAGCTAATACTTTACCTGTAAAATAAATCCTAATATAGCTACAATATTAATTATAATTATATTTATAGCTATTTTAGGATTAATATTTATTTTACAGGTAACTTTGTATTTATTTTAAACCAGGTCAATAGCTATTAAATAGTTAAAGAACTATATAATAGCTAAAATAGTTAAAATAATTACAAAATTACCTGTAAAATAAATCCTAACCTAAGTTACAATTAAACCTAACACTATACTATCATTAAATTAATTAAATAAAATACCTACAATTACCTACAATTAACCTAACACTACACTATCAATACATTAATTAAATACAATATCTACAAATAACTACAATGAATAAACTAACTAAAGTACAAAAAATAAAAAGAACTAAGTTACAAAAAATAAAAAAATATTTACAAACATAAGAAAAATATTACAAACAATTTTAAAACTAATTACACCTACTCTAAGCCCCCTAATAAAATAACAAAGCCCCCCAAAATAAAAAAATGCCCTGCCCTATTCTAAATTACTAAAGTTCAAAGCTCTTTTACCTTACCAGCCCTGAACAGGGCCCTTTGCGGGGCATGCCCCAAGAAGTTCAGCTCTTTTGCCTGTAAAAAAAAAACATACAATACCCCCCCAACATTACAACCCACCACCCACATACCCCTAATCTAACCCAAACCCCCTTAAATAAACCTAACACTAAGCCCCTGAAGATCATACTACATTGTCTTCACCATACCAGGTTCACCAATCGGTCCTGGCTCCAAAATCTTCATCCAACCCAAGCGGGGGCTGGCGATCCATCATCCGGTGGCTGAAGAGGTCCAGAAGAGGCTCCAAAGTCTTCATCCTATCCGGGAAGAAGAGTAGATCCGGACCGGCAACCATCATCTTCCAAGCGGCATCTTCTATCTTCATCCGATGAGGACCGGCTCCATCCTGAAGACCTCCACAGCCGACCCATCTTCATCCGGCGACGTCCAACTGAAGAATGACGGTTCCTTTAAGGACGTCATCCAAGATGGCGTCCCTCGATTCCGATTGCTTATAGGATTCTATCAGCCAATCGGAATTAAGGTAGGAATATTCTGATTGGCTGATGGAATCAGCCAATCAGAATCAAGATCAATCTGATCAAGATCAATCTGATTGGCTGATTGGATTCAGGCCAAGTCGGAATTGAACTTGATTCTGATTGGCTGATTCCATCAGCCAATCAGAATATTCCTACCTTAATTCCGATTGGCTGAATAGAATCCTATCAGCCATCGGAATTCGAGGGGACGCCATCTTGGATGACGATCATTTAAAGGAACCGTCATTCGTCGTTCAGTCGTCGGCCAGGATGGATGTTTCCGCGTCGGAGGTCTTCAGGATCCTGCTGCTCCACTCCAGATGGATGACGATAGAAGATCCCGCTTGGATGAAGACTTCAATTGGATGGAAGACCTCTTCTGCCCCGCTTGGATGAAGACTTCTACCGGATAGGATGACCTCTTCTTGCTCTGCTTGGATGAAGAATTTGGCTCGGCTGGGTGAAGACGACTCAAGGTAGGGAGATCTTCAGGGCTTAGTGTTAGGTTTATTTAAGGGGGGTTTGGGTTAGATAGGGTATGTGGGGTGGTGGGTTTGTAATGTTGGGGGGGGTATTGTATGTTTTTTTACAGGCAAAAGAGCTGAACTTCTTGGAGCATGCCCCGCAAAGGGCCCTGTTCAGGGCTGGTAAGGTAAAAGAGCTTTGAACTTTAGTAATCTAGAATTAGGGTAGGGCATTTTTTTTATTTTGGGGGGCTTTGTTATTTTATTAGGGGGCTTAGAGTAAGGGTGTAATTAGTTTAAAATTGTTGTATGTTATGTAAATATTTTTTTATTTGTTGTAACTTAGTTCTTTTTTATTTTTTGTACTTTAGTTAGTTTATTTCATTGTAGTTATTTGTAGGTATTGTGTTTAATTGTAGGTAATTGTAGGTATTTTATTTAATTAATTTATTGATAGTGCAGTGTTAGGTTTAATTGTAACTTAGGTTAGGATTTATTTTACAGGTAAATTGTAATTATTTAACTATTTTAGCTATTAAATAGTTCTTAACTATTTAATAGCTATTGTACCTGGTTAAAAATAAATACAAAGTTACCTGTAAAATAAATATTAAACCTAAAATAGCTATAATATAAATAAATTTATATTGTAGCTATATAGGGTTTATTTTACAGGTAAGTATTAGCTTTAAATAGGAATAATTTATTTAATAAGAGTTAATTAATTTTGTTAGATTAAAATTATATTTAATTTAGGGGATTGTTAGTGTTAGGGTTAGACTTACTTTAGTGGTTTATACATTTATTAGAATAGCGGTGAGCTCCAGTCGGCAGATTAGGGGTAAATAATTGAAGCTAGGTGTCGGCGATGTTAGGAGGGCAGATTAGGGGTTAATACTATTTATTATAGGGTTAGTGAGGCGGATTAGGGGTAATAACTTTTATTATAGTAGCGCTTCAGGTCCGCTCTGCAGATTAGGGGTTAAAAAGTGTAGGCAGGAGTGGAGGCGACGTTGAGGGGGGCAGATTAGGGGTTAATAAATATAATATAGGGGTCGGCGGTGTTAGGTGCAGCAGATTAGGGGGTACATAGCTATAATGTAGTGGGCGGCTCTTTGCGGTCGGCAGATTAGGGTTAATTATTGTAGGTAGCTGGCTGCGACGTTTTTGGGGGGCAGGTTAGGGGTTAAAAAATATAATATAGGGGTCGGCGATGTTAGGGCAGCAGATTAGGGGTACATAAGGATAACGTAGGTGGCGGTCGGCAGATTAGGGGTTAAAAAAATTAAATCGAGTGGCGGCGATGTGGAGGGGCCTCGGTTTAGGGGTACATAGGTAGTTTATGGGTGTTAGTGTACTTTAGAGTACAGTAGTTAAGAGCTTTATGAACCGGTGTTAGCCCAGAAAGCTCTTAACTACTGACTTTTTTCTGCGGCTGGAGTTTTGTCGTTAGATTTCTAACGCTCACTTCAGACACGACTCTAAATACCGGAGTTAGAAAGATCCCATTGAAAAGATAGGATACGCAAATGACATAAGGGGATCTGCGGTATGGAAAAGTCGCGGCTGAAAAGTGAGCGTTAGACCCTTTTTTGAGTGACTCCAAATACCGGAGGTAGCCTAAAACCAGCGTTAGGAGCCTCTAACGCTGGTTTTCACGGCTACCGCCAAACGCCTAAGTTACAAAAGAAAAAAACACAGCATCAAAAATAAAAACGAATTACACCTAATCTAATAGCCCTATCAAAATAAAAAAGCCCCCCTAAAATAAAAAAAAAAACCTAGCCTATAATAAACTACCAAAGGCCCTTAAAAGGGCCTTTTGCGGGGCATTGACCCAAAGAAATCAGCTCTTTTACCTGTAAAAAAAATACAAACACCCCCAACAGTAAAACCCACCACCCACCCAACCAACCCTCACAAATAAAAAGCCTATCTAAAAAACCAAAGCTCCCCATTTCCCTGAAAAAGGCATTTGTATGGGCATTGCCCTTAAAAGGGCATTTAGCACTTTTACCTGCCCAGACCCTACTCTAAAATTAATACCAACCCAAAAAAAACTTAAATAAACCTAACACTAACCCCCGACAATCCACTTACAGTTTTTGAAGTTCCGCTTGAAGGATCCATCCAGCCGGCAAGAAGTCTTCATCCGCGCGGCAAGAAGACTTCATCAGGGCGGCCTCATTTATCTTCATCCATCCGGCGAAGTCTTCATCCATGTGGCCTCTTCTATCTTCATCCATCCGGCATGGAGCGGGTCCATCCTGAAGACATCCGGTGCAGAGCTTCTCTTCAATACAGTCACCACCGTAAACTGGAACTTGAATGCAAGTGACGTCATCCAAGATGGCGTCGATTGCATTCCTATTGGCTGAAAGGTTTCAATCAGCCAATAGGATTAGAGCTGCTAAAATCCTATTGGCTGATCCAATCAGCCAATAGGATTTGAGCAGCTCTCATCCTTTTGGCTGATTGGAACCTTTCAGCCAACAGGAATGCAAGGGACGCCATCTTGGATGATGTCACATGCGTTCAAGTTCCAGTTTACGGTGGTTTCCATTTTGAAGAGGAGCTCCGCGCCGGATGTCTTCAGGATGGACCCACTCCGCGCCGGATGGATGAAGATAGAAGAGGCCGCATATATGAAGACTTCACCGGATAGATGAAGATAGAAGAGGCCGTCCGGATGAAGACTTCTTGCCGGCTGGATGGATCCTTCAAGCGGAACTTCAGAAACTGTAAGTGGATCATTGAGGGTTAGTGTTAGGTTAATTTAAGGGGTTTTCGGGTGGGTTTTATTTGTAGAGTAGGGTCTGGGCAGGTAAAAGAGCTAAATTTTAGCGCTGCGGAATCTGTTGGCGCTCTACAAATAACCGATAATAATAAACGCCCTTTTAAGGGCAAAGCCCATACAAATGACCTTTTCAGGGCAATGGGGAGCTTAGGTTTTTTAGATAGGCTTTTTATTTGGGGTGGTTGGTTGGGTGGGTGGTGGGTTTTACCTTTGGGGGGTGTTTGTATTTTTTTTTACAGGTAAAAGAGCTGATTTTTTGGGGGCAATGCCCCGCAAAAGGCCCTTTTAAGGGCCATTGGTAGTTTATTGTAGGCTAGGGTTTTGTTATTTTGGGGGGGCTTTTCTATTTTTATAGGGCTATTAGATTAGGTTTAATTCGTTTTTATTTTTGATACTGTGTTTTTTTTTTAGTGTTTGTTTTTGTAACTTAGCGTTTTTTTTTTTTTAATTTAGTAATTTTTAATAATGTTAAATAGTATATTTAAATAATTTGAGTAGGGTTGGGTTTTTTTAATATGTAATATAGTTAATTTAATTGCTAATTTAATGAAATTGTAGTATAATAGTTAGGGTAGGTTAATTAATAGTTTAATATAGTTTATTTTAATTCTAAAGGTAAGTTTTAATTTATTTTAAGATAGGGATGTTGTAATTTTAATGTAAAGTTAGCGGGTTGTTAGGTTTAGGGGTTAATAGCTTAATTTAGTTTATGGCGATGTGGGGGCTGGCGGTTTAGGGGTTAATAGGTTTAGTTAAAGGGATATGAAACCCAAATTTTTTCTTTCATTATTTAGAAAGAGCATGCCATTTTAAACAACTTTCTAATTTACTTTTATTATCTAATTTGCTTCATTCTTTTGATATAATTTGCTGAAAGGCATATCTAGGTATGCCCAGTAGCTGCTGATTGGTAGCTGCACATAGATGCCTCATGTGATTGGCTCACCCATGTGCATTGCTATTTCTTCAATAAAGGATATGTTAAGAATGAAGCAACTTACGGCTAGATTTAGAGTTCTGCGTCCAAAGGGGTGCGTTAGCTACGCGTGTATTTTTCCCCCCGCACCTTTTAAATAACGCTGGTATTTAGAGTTCACAGAAGGGCTGCGTTAGGCTCCAAAAAGGGAGCGTACAGGCATATTTACCGCCACTGCAACTCTAAATACCAGCGGTGCTTACGGACGCGGCCAGCTTCAAAAACGTGCTCGTGCAAAAAACCTAACACCTGCATAAAAGCAGCGTTCAGCTCCTAACGCTGCCCCATTGTTTCCTATGGGGAAACACTTCCTAAGTCTGCACCTTACACCCTAACATGTACCCCGAGTCTAAACACCCCTAGCCTTACACTTATTAACCCCTAATCTGCCGCCCCCGCTATCGCTGACCCCTGCATATTATTTTTAACACCTCATCTGCCGCTCCGTAAACCGCTGCCACCTACATTATCCCTATGTACCCCTAATCTGCTGCCCCTAACACCACTGACCCCTATATTATATTTATTAACCCCTAATCTGCCGCCCCCGTCGCCGCCACCTACCTACAATTATTAACCCCTAATCTGCGGACCGGACCTCACCGCTACTATAATAAAGTTATTAACCCTTAATCCGCCTCACTCCCGCCTCAAAAACCCTATAATAAATAGTATTAACCCCTAATCTGCCCTCCCTAACATCACCGACACCTAACTTCAAGTATTAACCCCTAATCTGCCGACCGGACCTCACCACTACTCTAATAAATGTATGAACCCCTAAAGCTAAGTCTAACCCTAACACCCCCCTAAATTAAATATAATTTAAATCTAACGAAATAAATGATTTCTTATTAAATAAATTAATCCTATTTAAAGCTAAATAATTACCTGTAAAATAAACCCTAATATAGCTACAATATAAATAATAATTATATTGTAGCTATTTTAGGATTAATATTTATTTTACAGGCAACTTTGTATTTATTTTAACCAGGTACAATAGCTATTAAATAGTTAATAACTATTTAATAGCTACCTAGTTAAAATAAATACAAAATTACCTGTAAAATAAATCCTAACCTAAGTTACAATTAAACCTAACACTACACTATCATTAAATAAATTAAATAAAATTAAATACAATTACCTACAAATAAATACAAATAAATACACTAACTAAAGTACAAAAAAATAAAAAAAGAACTAAGTTACAAAAAATAAAAAAATAAGTTTACAAACATTATAAAAATATTACAACAATTTAAGATAATTACACCTACTCTAAGCCCCCTAAAAAAATAACAAAGCCCCCCCAAATAAAAAAATGCCCTACCCTATCTAAAATCAAAATTGTAAAGCTCTTTTACCTTACCAGCCCTTAAAAGGGCCTTTTGCGGGAAATGCCATAAAGTAAACAGCTCCTTTTGCCTATAAAAAAAAACATACAATACCCCCCCAACATTACAACCCACCACCCACATACCCCATAATCTAACCCAAACCCCCTTAAATAAACCTAACACTAAGCCCCTGAAGATCTCCCTACCTTGTCTTCACCACGCCGGGTATCACCGATCCGTCCAGAAGAGGGTCCGAAGGTCTTCAATCCTATCGGGCAAGAAGAGGACATCCTGGACCCGGCAAACATCTTCATCCAGGCGGCATCTTCTATCTTCTTCCATCCGCGCGGAGCGGGACCATTTTCAAGCAGCCGACGCGGAGCCATCCTTCTTCACTGACGGACTAACGACGAATGAAGGTTCCTTTAAGGGACGTCATCCAAGATGGCGTCCCTCCGAATTCGATTGGCTGATAGGATTCTATCAGCCAATCGGAATTAAGGTAGGAAAAATCTGATTGGCTGATTGATCCAATCAGCCAATCAGATTGAGCTCGCAATTTTATTGGCTGATCGGACAGCCAATAGAATGCGAGCTCAATCTGGATCAGCCAATCGGATAGAACTTGATTCTGATTAGGGGTATGTGGGTTGTAATGTAGGGGGGGTATTGTATGGTGTTTTTTATACAGGCAAAAGAGCAGAATTCTTTGGGGCATGCCCGCAAAAGGCCCTGGTAAGGTAAAAGAGCTTTTCAATTTTTATTTTAGAATAGGGGTAGGGCATTTTTTTTATTTTGGGGGGCTTTGTTATTTTATTTAGGGGGCTTAGAGGTAGGTGTAATTAGCTTAAAATTGTTGTAATATTATTATAAATGTTTGTAAATATTTTTATTTTTTTGTAACTTAGTTCTTTTTTATTTTTTGTACTTTAGTTTGTGTATTTATTTCTATTTATTATGTAGGTTTTTTTATTTAATTAATTTAATGATAGTGTAGTGTTAGGTTTAATTGTAGATAATTGTAGGTATTTTATTTTAATTAATTTATTGATAGTGTAAGTGTTAGGTTTAATTGTAACTTAGGTTAGGATTATATTTTACAGGTAATTTTGTAATTATTTTAACTAGGTAGCTATTAAATAGTTTATTAACTATTTAATAGCTATTGTACCTGGTTAAAATACATACAAAGTTGCCTGTAAAATAAATATAAATCCTAAAATAGCTACAATATAATTATTATTTATATTGTAGCTATATTAGGGTTTATTTTACAGGTATTTAGCTTTAAATAGGAAGACTTTATTTAATAAGATTTATTTTATTTCGTTAGATAAAAATTATATTTAACTTAGGGGGGTGTTAGGGTTAGGGTTAGACTTAGCTTTAAGGGTTAATACATTATTAGAGTAGCGGTGAGGTCCGGTCGGCAGATTAGGGGTTAATAATTTAAGGGTAAGGTAGTGGCAATGTTGGGGGGGGGCAGATTAGGGGTTAATAAATATTATGTAGGTGTCGGGCGGTGTTAGGGGCAGCAGATTAGGTGTACATAGGGATATGTAGGTTGCTTCGGTGTGCGGTCGGCAGATTAGGGGTTAAAAATTTTTTAATAGAGTGGCGGCGATGTGGGGGGGACCTCGGTTTAGGGTACATAGGTAGATTTATGGGTGTTAGTGTACTTTAGAGCACAGTAGTTAAGAGCTTTATGAAAAGGCGTTAGCCCAGAAAGCTCTTAACTCCTGGCTTTTCTCTGCGGCTGGAGTTTTGTCGTTAGATTTCTAACGCTCACTTCAGCCAAGACTGTAAATACCGGCGTTAGAAAGATCCCATTGAAAAGATAGGATACACCAATTGGCGTAGGGGGGATCTGCGATATGGAAAAGTCGCGGCTGGAAAGTGAGCGTTATACCCTTTCCTGACTGACTCTAAATACCAGCGGCAGCCAAAACCAGCGTTAGGGACCCCTTAACGCTGGTTTTGACGGCTTACGCAGAACTCTAAATCTAGGCGTTAGATAATAGAAGTAAATTAGAATGTTATTTAAAGGGGACAGTTCTACTCAAAAACTAAACTTTCATGATTCAGATAGTGCATACAATTGTAAACAACTTTCCAATTTACTTTTAACATCAAATTTGCTTTGTTCTCTGGTGGTATTTTTGAAAAGCTAATCCTAGGTAAGGCTCAAACTGAATTTCTAAACCGTTGAAAACTACCTCTCTAGCTCAGAGCATTTGAAAGTTTTTCACAGTTAGACAGTACTAGTTCATGTGTGTCATATAGATAACATTGTGCTCACTCCCGTGGAGTCTGCACTGATTGACTAAACTGCAAGTCTGTCAAAAGCACTGAGATAAGGGGGCTGTCTGCAAAGCTTAGATACAGATAATCACAGAGGTAAAAAGTATATTTATATAACAGTGTGGGTTTAATGCAAAAACTGGAGAATGGGTAATAAAGGGATTATCTATCTTTTTAAACAATAAAAAATCTGGTGTAGATTTTCCCTTTAAAATTGTATTCTCTCCCTAAATCACAAAATATTTTTTGGGGTTTAATGTCCCTTTTAATGGTAGTGATGTGGGAGGCCAGTAGGATTAGGGGTTAATTCATTTATTTTAGGTGACGGCGGGCTTCCCGGATGGCGGAATAGGGGTTAATAACTTATTTAAGTTGCGGCAGAGTCCGGGAGCGGGGGATAGGGGTTAAACACTTTAGTATAGTGGTGGCATTTAATGACAGGGTATAAATAAAGTTGGGAAAAAGCCGAATAGCAGCGAGATCGATGAGCTGCTAGTTAACAACAGTCCGATGCTCATCGCCCTGTACCTTGGTGCGCTTTTTTTTATAAATTTGGAGATCGTATTCAGGTCGCTGGGCCGCAATGTTAGGCGAATGTTAGGCAAGCGTATTGGTTCCGGTGAATGCAGGACAGTTGAGGCTTTGATAAATATCCCCCAAAGTGTATAGTCTGCTGCTGGAAGCTTCTTATAAAAGTTGTTGAAGTCGGTGACAGCAGTGTGAATTGCCTCTACCAACAGCCTAATGTGGTAACATATATATAGCGTATAAATTGTTCCAAAGATATTGGGTAAACTTTCTTATCCTCCACAGACCCAGGCGCACTCCAATTAGGAATATATTTAAAACCCGGGTGCCCACACTCACTGGGATTTATCCAAAACTTTATTGTTTTAACAAGTGTGACATTTCGGGGGTTACCCAGTCCCCAGACAGTTACAAAGTGCATAAAAAACTCACCCTTTATGCGCCATGTAGCATCTGTAAGTACCTAGAATTAAAACCAATCATAATACAAACAGTTAAAGGTTTTCAGTTAATCAAATGTACACAATATTGTAACCTTCTGTTCCTTATAGCACACTGTAAGGGCAACTTGATGAATATCACCACATCTATATTTTGTCCTGATATCTAGTTATTATCAGATTTCTACTGATATTGCCCATCACTCCTAATAACAAGGCAATGATCCTCTCCTTTATACACAAAAGCATCCAATAGCATGAGGTTTTTGACAGTAAATAATTTTGACTCACTAAAAGACGTGCCAGTCCATACACACTTAGTCACATGGGTTTAGGAACTTTCAGAATGCGATGAGGTTTGTTATGCCACTTTTATTTTTACATGATAGGTTACTGATTTCAAACCGATCCTCAGTCAGGCCTCCCCAACAGGCCAGATTTTTCAGGGTTTACCTTGGGTGAGAGCAGGTAATATAACATGTTTACTAATCAGGCTGATTATTTTACTGTGCTCCAGTTCAGATATCCTGAAAAGCTGACCTATTAGGACACCCTCAGCTCAGGTTTTGAATCCAGTGGTCTAGGTATAATGGTGTTTTATATATTGTCACCACTTTTTTAATTCATTATGCAGAGACACCATTGATTTACTATGCTGTCAGAGCCAAGACTTCTGTTATGCAGAAATGAACAATTACAGTAATTATAATGATAATAAATCAGAATAACAGAATTGATGTGTAACAGAAATCTATTTTTATCTGTAATTTATACACAAGAATAATTTATCTATATTTACTTAATGTATCACTAGAACATTTTGCAAACAAGCAGTTATGGGCAGGGTATGGCAGGGTATATCATTTTATTGGGGGGGTTGTTGCAAAATGTGTCTTTGTCTGTGTAGGCCAAACATCCTAGCACCGGTCCGTGCAGCTGGAGGTACGAATACGTTAACTCTTGAGGGAGGGAAATAAGAGAGTCAGTATTTTGCTTAGACCACTGTTACTGGGGCAAAACCTACATTTGTGTAATTGAAAGACAATTGTACTGAAACAGACTTCGGCTGATGCCTTACGTCCATCTAAACTGACCTATACTCAAAATAATCTGCTACTAATGGAAATGTGTGAAAAAGATACTTATCACCAGCCCAGGAGGAAGGGAAATTTGCTTTTGGACATAATCAGTAGGACAACAAAGGATCTTTTGAAATAGTCCTATCCCAACATTAATTAAGAAATAGTAATAATTTGTTGCTTTACTAAGTACAGGTGGTGAGAAAGTACTTAGTAAACCACTGGGGGATGTGGAACAGCATAAATAAAGGCTGCATCACCTCTGAATTGTGCACAGTTTGTTTAGGATAGAAGAACTTAGTATCTAAAAATGTGGTTATTGAACGCCGCTAGATTAGACAACTTGTCCTTATGACATAATCTGGGCATAATCTTATTCGTAAAAGTTTTTAATATTTGATTTTGTTTTTGAGCTTCAGATCTAATTGCTCCGAGAGTTGCAAATATTCCCCTTGATTCAGGTCCAATAGGATTGTGCTTGCATGTGAGCTCAATCTTATTGGCTGATTGGATTAGCCAATAAGATTAAAGATCAATCCTATTGGCTGATCCAATCCAATATTGAAAGCTAAACATTGGTAGGCTCATATGCTAATTTCTAAGCCCTTAAAGGCTACCTATTATCTCAGTGCATTTTGACAGTTTTTCACAGCTACACAGTGCTAGTTCATGTGTGTCATATAGATAACATTGTGATTATTCCCATGGAGTTATTAAAGAGTCAGCACTGATTGGCTAAAATGCAAGTCTGTTAAAAGAACTGAAGATAAGGGTGCAGTCTGCAGAGGATTAGATACAAGGTAATCACAGAGGTAAAAAGTGTATTAATATAATTGTGTTGGTTGTGCAAAACTGGGGAATGGGTAATAAAGGGATTATCTATCTTTTTAAACAACAACAATTCTTTAACAGTTTTTACTGCACAAGCAAATCAACTACATTTTTTTGGTTTCCAGCAAATGCAAGGAAATGGGGAAGTATGTTGTTTTTTTTACATATGTCTTAAAACTACTGCACGTCCACTGACCTAGATGTAAAGACTTTTATGTTCTTTTTTTCATGGAATAGTGGTAGATTTTTTTTCATCTTAATAAAAATACTACAAAAATAAATGATGTCATTACACATAAAACTCATCTGCAAATAAGTTTAAAAATAACCCAATAATTTGCAGGAGATTTGGTTTGATAAATACGTGACATAATGATACACAATGTTATATATTTTGTACTATTGCCTAAGGTGAAACTGCTTCTATTATCACGCAGCGCGTGCTCTGAATAAATTTTATAGAATGTACAAGATCATATAACATGAAAAATAGCGCGAGTCCCTGCAGGCTTCTACTGAGCATCTCTTGTACAGACAACCGTGTCGGCTCATTGAGATAAAAGTGCAGGAGACAGAAGAATAAGACCCTTATCAGACCTGTGATCTCTGCAAGAGGAATTGTTAGGTGATTGCACCTTCTGAACACCAGTAAAGGAGTAAGTGCCAAAAGATGAATCTGCGGAGGAATATTTATCCAAGAAACAAAAGGCATTGCATTAAATTCAGACTGAAAACAAATAATGAGAGGGTGGTGATACTGTTAGGTAGTTCTGGAAATGTTTAAAGGGACATTATACATTAGATTTTTCTTTGCATAAATGTTTTATAGATGATCCATTTATACGCATCCATACAGTTGTTTTTTTTTTTAAATAAACGGATAGCTTTGCTTGTTTTTAAATAACATTGCTCTGACTTTCAGATTCTTCTGTTTGTGTTAACAGTCTTTGGGGTCAATTTATCAAGCTCCGTACGGTCTAAGACCGCTGCTTCCATAACCTGTTCGCCTGCTCTGAGGCGGTGGACAGAAATCAACCCGATCAAATTGATTGACACCCCCTGCTAGCGTCTGATTGACTGTGAATCTGCAGGGGGTGGCATTGCAATGATAAATGCTTGTGCAATGATAAATGCGGACAGCGTATGCTGTCGCATTTATCGATGTGCAGCGGACATGATACGCTACATTGTATAATGTCCACTCACACATTATTAAACTAACCCCTTTTCATATGCAAAGAAAGGGGGATGGGGGTGTCTGCTATTTCCCACTTGCAGTGGGTGTTCCAGTAACCTTTTAAACAGAACTAAACTGGAAGCTTCTAAGTAAGTTTTTAAATGCATGCGTAAAGTAGTGTGCGCTGAGGAAACACCAAACTCCCCAAACCCTATGTGTCCCTCACAATAGGCAAAGACAAGCAGTAACAAGAAATATATGAAGGATGATCTTGAAAAAGCCCTGTAAGAGGGAGAAACGCGTTGATGGTTATATAGTTGCTTGAAGGAGGATACACTATTTACCTTCAAAACTTGAGACAGAGACTGTCTATGGTATGCTGGACAATCTAACATAAGGCGTACAAATAGCCTAATACAGGTACAGTGAGACCCAAATATACCGGCACCACTAACTGTAAAAATACCACGGAATATCGCTGTGAAGTTATCATTTTCACCGGACCACAGGTATCCTGCGTGCAAATTGCACTAAAGAGCGGATACACATTCCTCACTACAACCGGCTGGTAAAGCTTCTCCGCTTGGGAGGGCAGTCCTGACCAATAGGATCGCAACGACAGGATAGCGCCTACTTCTTCTGATGTCAGTAGTCACGTGTGCGCCTCTACAGAGGTGTGGAGCCCTGAGTCGGTCAATTTGGAATGGTGTCCGGATTAATAAGGTAACGGATACCTGGTTACCCTAATATGCTGAACGTTTGTAGCCAATGACTTTATATTGGGAACTATACGATTTACACACCTTCTGGTGTTGCACACTTTTTTAAGAGATTTTTTTCTCCCTGTGGTGGCAACTTGAATTTTTTATTTTATTTTTATCATTAATTTTATGTATATCGGAGATGTCCGATCTTATAGTAACTGGTTTGTTATTAGTATTAGCACTTATCACCAAGTAAATTTGGTATTTTTACTTAATGTTTTTTAATAAATTGGCATAGCCATTTCCTTATCGTATTTTTTGTATATGCTTCTCTTTGTTCTTTGTATACACCTTTAGCTCCTTCATGTATTTCTTGTTAAGTTTATAAACGGTTTTATACTGGATTTTTATATCATTATCTGTGCATATTATTCTTTATAGTAGTGTCTATTACATGCTGTTATATGAAAATAAGTGTATACTGTCCCTTTAAGGTTGACCTATCAGGAGCAATAAGATCTTAACTGTATGGGGCAGGGGTGTAAAAGTATTTTCAGTAAAGTAATTGATGCATCTGTTCTGCAGGAATCTGCTATGGTAGGAAACGTAGTTTGTCAACATGTGGGGACAGGGGTATCTAATGTTAGAAAATGGTGTGTCTATAAGGAAAACAAACAGCAAAGACCTACGGCACTAGTAGTGAGAGTCATAATGCTTCAACAAACGGTGGCTTTACTTAAATTCAAAGCAGTAGTCAAGCATTCAAAATCCCACGGGCAGTTATCTTGATATATAACTGATAGATATAGTCAAAAAACTGGAAACAATTACCTTCTTATTCAGGCAACATGCACACTTGCGCTTCCCAGCTTGACGTCAAAGCCAATCCGTGTAAGGGGTCAGGAATCGACTTGTGTGTTATGAGAGCCCAGTGTAAAAGTCCATAGCATGAAGAACAAAGTTGAATCCAGAACGGCTCACTCAAAAAACACACTTTATTATTAAAAATACCAGCGTGGGCTTGTACAACATACTGAGTTGCAGGAATAAAATCACATTACAAAACAAGCAACACACATCCCGGCTAGGACGCGTTTCGGGTTTCCCCGTACTCACAGTTACCTAGGTGTGTGCAGATTAGTGCTATCAGTACTGCAGGAAACAGAAATCACCTGTGATCTAAACGTAGCTACAAAGCTTTAACTGACATTAACTCTATCATTATAAATCCTCCAATATGAACTATTTTTATCAAAAGGGTACAGAACATTCTGTGTTAACTATCGCAAGTCCTTTTTTGTACACTATTAAAAACGGATAACAGCATTTACTGCATTAAACTTAGCTACTAAAACTTTTACTTATTCTAACATTAACTCTATCATTGTCAATCCTCTTATATGAACTACATTAGTCAAAAAGGGTACAGAGTTATCATATGCTGTCTGCCACATACCCTCTAATATTTAAAATGTAAAGAAGATAACAATGTTGGTCACACTCACCCAGAGAACAATGTTAACATAAATTTACTCTAGATACAGTATATTAATATTTAGATATCTAATTCTGGGACTATAAAACTCAAGCTATAGTAACAGAAGTCAAATGGGACGAAAATTTATGCACAAATATATAAAAGTGATTAGCCCAAAAAGTGGGAATATTGGGTGACATTGTCAGAACAGACAATATATAGAAGAACAAAAAAACATTGATAACTACTATAAACCTTGGATAGTAAGCATGAAGGATTAACCACTAAGCTATTCATCCCCTCATCTATAAGGAAAAAGCATTCTGCTATTGTAGGAGCTAGTTTGTCTGATCTGTGGGGACAGAGGGATCTGTATAGGAGAAATTTGTGTGCCTGATCTTTGGGGACAAAAGTACTCTGTAATGTTAGAAAATGGTGTGTCTGATCTGTAAGTAAAAAAAAAATCTGCTATGATAGGAACTGGTTTGTCTGATCTGTGGGGACAGGGGAGTCTATAATGCTAGAGAATAGTGTGTCTTATCTGTAATAAAAAATGATCAGCTATGGTAGGAGCTGTGTTTGTCTGATCTGTGGGGACAGAGGGATCTGTAATAGAGGAATTTGTGTGCCTGATCTTTGGGGACAAAGGAATCTGTAATGTTAGAAAATGGTGTGTCTGATCTATTAGGGAAGAGGAATGTGCTATGGTAGAAACTTGTGTGGTCTGATTTGTGGAGAAGGAGGGGTTTGTAATGATGGGAACTATGTGTGTTTGATCTATGAGGAAAAAGAAATATGAAATGGTAGGAACTGGTGTTTATCATCTGTGAGGAAAGAGGAATCTATAATGGTGGGAACTGGGTGTGGTCTGATCTGTGAAGCAAGAGGAATTTGTTATGGTAGGAACAGGTGTATCTGATCTGTGAGTAAAGAGAAATCTGTAATGATAGTAGCTGGTGTGTGATCTGTGAGGAAAGAGGAATCAGCTATGGAAGGAACTGGTGACTCTGATCTGTGAGGAAAGAGGAATCTTTAATGATATGAACTGATGTGTGATCTGTAAGGGAAGAGGAATCTGCTATGGTAGGAACTGGTGTGTCCTGATCTGTGAGGAAAGAGGAATATGTAATGGTAGGAACTGACGGTGTCTCATATTTAGGAAAGAGAGAATGTAATGGTAGGAACTGGTATGTCTCAATCTGTGATGAAAGAGAACTGGTAAGAAATGGTATGTCTGATCTGTGTGGAAAGAGGAATTTGTTTTCACCTAAATCAGACACAGGTGTGTCTGTTCTGGGGTGAACAGCTGTGACTGTACTGGAACAGGCATGTCTGATTTAGGGAAAAACAGGTGTGTCTGATATGGGGAGAGCAGATGAAATTATACTAGGAGGAACAGGCATGTCTGATTTAGGGAAAAACAGGTGTGTCTGATATGGGGAGAGCAGATGAAATTATACTAGGAGGAACAGGCATGTCTGATTTAGGGGAGAACAGGTGTGTCTGATTTAGGGGAGAACAGGTGTGTCTGATGTGGGGAGAACAGGTGTCATACTACAAGCACACTATATGCAACTGTTCTGCAGTACAAATCCATATATTGCTGTTTGCCAGCAATTATCTAAAACTCATTGATCCCTCCCGTCTCTAGCGAATCTGCTGATTAGAACAACAGGTATTGTTGCAGCTGTAGAGCTTTCAGTAAATTTTACCCGATGATATTCCTACAGGAACTGTTCATGTAGATGCCCACTTACCAGTCCGATGGCTGAGGTTACAACTGGTCACTAGGAACTTTGGGCTTTAAAGGCTCAAATATACATTAAAAGTGACCCTTAAAGCTGCAACAGTCATATTTCTTCTTGCAGACAAGAGGAAATGGAGAGGACTTGGGAAGTGAATTGATTCACCTTGCGGGAAATTTATGATGAGAAATTTCTGGTGCTGGCTGAAATGATAGAGTGGACGAACAGACTGAGCCAGCAGCCAATAAATGAGATGTGTGTTGTCTGTATATGATATAGGATTGCATTGTGTCTTGGGATGTGAAATGAATTCCATATGATAGCTTGAAAGAGAATAGAAAGAATTGTCATCCTTCTCTGCAGTGCACTTTGTATTATATTGGTCCTCTCAAAACTAGAAATATGAGATTCTCATAATGTGAGTTATTGAAGCCTCCCATGCAGTCAACCTGCAGTCTAAATATAAATGTGAGGATAAAACAATCTCCTAAAAACACATTCCTAATTTATTTGCCTTCTTTTATTTAATTTGTGCTTTTCTTTGCTACAGCCCCCAGATGTACAGGAGACCCAGAGTGCATACTGTAGTATCCTGATATTGTCTGTGTATAGGGCGATGCTACAGAGAGTCTCACATGTCACCCCAGCGGGACAAGAGACCAGGAGTGCATACAACAGTTGTACTGAGATTGTCTGTGTATAGGGTAATGCAACAGTAAGTCTCTCATGTCATCACCCAGAGGGACAGGAGACCAGGAGTGCATACTGCAGTTATCCTGAGATTGTCTGTGTATAGGGCAATGCTACAGTGAGTCTCACATGTCACCCCCAGAGAGACAGGAGACCAGGAGTACATACTGCAGTTATACTGAGATTATCTGTGTATAGAGCAATGCTACAGTGAGTCTCACATGTCACCCCCAGATGTACAGGAGACCAGGAGTACATACTGCAGTTATCCTAAGATTGTCTGTGTATAGGGCAATGCTACAGTGAGTCTCACATGTCACCCCCAGAGGGACAGGAGACCAGGAGTGCATACTGCAGTTATCCTGAGATTGTCTGTGTATAGGGCAATGCTACAGTGAGTCTCACATGGCATCCCCAGAGGGTCAGGAGACCAGGAGTGCATACTACAGTTATCCTGAGACTGTCTGTGTATAGGGCAATGCTACAGTGAGTCTCACATGTCACCTCCAGAGGGACAGGAGACCAGGAGTACATACTGCAGTTATACTGAGATTATCTGTGTATAGAGCAATGCTACAGTGAGTCTCATGTCACCTCCAGAGGGACAGGAGAGCAGGAGTGTATACTGCAGTTATCCTGATATTGTCTGCATATAGGGCAATGCTACAGTGAGTCTCTCATGTCACCACCCCCCAGTTGAGGTGGTCCTACCCAGGGGATAGAGGACCAGGAGTGTATACTGCAGTTACCATTAGATTGTCTTTGTAAAGATCAATACTACAGTGAGCTTCATGTGTCCAGGAGTGCATAATGCAGATAACCAGAGACTCTCTGTTGATAGGGCAGTCACACATTACCTAGAATGCAGACCTTTTGCAATGCAAAACTAATTTTTGACTAACCAGTCAGTGGACAAGTTGAAATTTCCAGCAGTGCTCATTGCTATGCAGTGCGTTTCAGCACTCTCTGGCAGGCAAGGGGTTAAGGAAAGGTTATTTGTGGGGACACAAGAATTCACTTATAAAGGGTATAATGACCTATAGCACATCTGTCACCCCACAGGGATAAACTGAGATGTGCATAAGTCAGGAGAACTCTCGGGATCTTTTCAGAAGTTGAAGGATTTATTTCTAAACAGTTCCACGTTTTCTCTAAGCTTTTGTCGGCACTGGGATAGATGTTTCCTACATTCACTTGATGTCTCTGCACTTTAGCTGCGATGGCTTAATGACAGATTGTTTAGGCTGTGTCTCTGATCTTATTGCCTTTACTCACATGAATCTTCAAGTGTTATATGAAACAGTTGGCACGGTGCCCCCTGTCTACACAATGCCAAACCTGGTGTCTGCCCTGCCAGGATGTGTGGGCTGCCTTTTTGTTCAAGTATTTTATTAAGAGTGTTGCTCTGGTGTGACTTTGCAAGATGTTTAATCTTTACACATTAATCTTATAATGATGATATTACGCAGCAGGGGTCTCAGGATACAAAGAAAACTTCCCCACAATCGCTTGCAGTATTAACCCTACAATAAAGGCTGCAATATAATGCTTGGTGCCTCCTTTGGCAGCAAAAGGGCTAAAGGGAGAAGTGTGAGGTCAAAATGATTTGCATTTAATACCAACATTTACTTTGTTCCAAAATTATTCGACTCCAATTTAGAAAAAGATAGCACTTATAGGTATTGCAAACATATTGAGATTGTACTATTTTTAATTAGTGTGATAACATAACTTGCAGTATACTTTTATTTGCTATTTTTGCCCCTTTTTATGTTATTTATGGCTGGAGTTTTTCAGTTTTGGCACCTGGAAGTAGCAGCTTCACAACCTAATTGTGTCACATATATGTCCCTAATTGACCTAATCAGATATTAAAGGGACAGTACACTGTAAAATAGTTTTTCCCTTAATGTGTTTACAATTGCTTTTTTTACCAACTGCAGAGTAAAAAATGAATGAAAATTAGCTTTTTAAGGTTTATTTCTGTATATTAAAGCTCTGATTTTGTGTTTTGAAGCCACAACCTAATAAAATGGGTTGAGCTTGTAGGTATAATCAGATCTCATTACTGTATCACATTGTGCACATATACCTGCTTCTTTATCTTATATCTGTCCTTAAAACAATCACCAGTACTTGGAGAGAACAATGGAAAATCAACATTGTATTACCTTATCTCTGCTATATCCGACTGGGAGTGTAATTTCTTCTGCTGGCTGTGTTTACAAAGCTTATCTATAGCTGGTACGCGCGGCCAAAAACTTTCAGAATAGGTGGGGATACCACATGCTAAATTAACAATTTCAAATGCCAATATAAGGGTAAAGGAGCTACTTGTAAACAATGTAATACACTCCAGCAGGTAAAGTGGATCATTGGGAACAAATTAAAGGGGAGAATATGTTTGAGTAAACTGTCCCTTTAACAAAATGACAGGGGCTAACTGTGCCTATCCTAATGACAAGTCCAGACTGACTCCTATAATTCCCCTTACTTATAATATATTGTGTATTACATAATATATAGGCCCCTATTTAACAAAGGTCTGTCGGACCTGATCCGACAGACCTCGCTGAATGCAGAGAGCAATACGCTCTCCGTATTCAGCATTGCACCAGCAGCTCACAATAGCTGCTGGTGCAACGCCGCCCCCTGCAGACTCGCAGCCAATGGGCCACCAGCAGCGAGGTGTCAATCAACCCAATCGTACTCGATCGGGTTGAATTGCGGCGATGACTGTCCGCCTGCTCAGAGCAGGGGGACAGGTTATGGAGCAGCGGTCTTTAGACCGCTACTTCATAACTGGTGTTTCTGGCGAGTCTGCAGGCTCACCAGAAACACGGGGCCTCAAGCTCTATCCAGAGCTTGGTAGATATGCCCCATAGTATAATATATATGTATATTGGGCGAGATTATATATGCGGTGTAGGTTTTTTAGCACAACTGCTGAAACCAGCATCGTCCGTAAGTTCACCTCGCACATCGTGTGAATCAAATACATGACGCCATCAGATGATAAACTGCCGTAAGTCAGATAAACTGGCGATGTTCAGAAATGTTCGGGAATAGACATTTCTGGAGTCACCAGTGACTTACGGCAGTATATGATCTGCAGGCGCCTAAGTAAAAAAAAAAAAAAGTTAAATCGCCGGTAAAAGTCTAACCCGCCTCCCAAAAATAAACCAAACACGTCAAAACCACTATATCTGCTATCCCCCCACATTGCAACTAAACCGCCATCCCCCCACATCACAACTACTAACAAAAGTATTAACCACTAAACCGCCAAACCCCCACATCGCAATCTACCTAATAAAGTGATTAACCCCTAATCCACCTTTCACCCACAACACAAATAATTTAATTAAAGAATTATCCCCTAAACCGCCAACCCCCCACATTGCAATCTACCTAATACATTTATTAACCCCTAATCCGCCATTCACCCACAATGCAAATAAGCTAATTCAAGTATTAACCCCTAATCCGCCAATCCCCCACAACGCAAATAAGCTAATTAAAGTATTAACCCCTAAACCACCAACCCTTCACAACGTCAACTACCTAATACATTTATTAACCCCTAATCTGTCATTCACCCACAACACAAATAAGCTAATTAAAGTATTAAAACTGCCAACCCCCCACATCGCAATCTACCTAATATATTTATTAACCCCTAATCCGCCATTCACCCACAACGCAAATAAGATAATTAAAATATTAACCCCTAATCCACCAATCACCCACAAGGCAAATAAGCTAATTAAACTATTGACCCCTAAACCACCAACCCCCCCCCCCACAATGCAAAGTATCAATCTAATCACTAAACCCCCTAACCTAACAACCCATAACTTAACCCCAAATAAACTAACATTACCACAAATGCCCCTTTAGGAGCAAAGGGTAGCTTTGGATTTTTTTAGATTTAGGTTTTTTATTTTGGGGGGTTGGTTGGGTGGGGGGTTTACTTTTAAGGGGTAAAAGAGCTGTTTAACTTATGGCAAAGTAGTTTATTGTTAGGATAGGGGGTGTTTTTATTTCGGGGGGACTTTTTTTTATAGGGCTATTAGATTAGGTGTATTTTTTTATTATTTTTGATAATTTATTTTTTTATTTTTTGTAATCTTAGTGTTTTTTTTATTTTTCGTAATTTTAATTTTTTTTTTTTTTGTAATGTTAGACTTTATTTTAATTTTTTCATAGTATTAGGTTTATTTAAATTTATAATTTAGGTTTTTTTAATCATGTAATTTAGGATTTTTAATTGATAGTTTATTTTATTTTATTAGAATAGTTATGTTAGGTTAATTCAGGGTTCTTCAAACTTCCCGAAGACCCAATGCAATGATACCACACATCTTCGTGACCCTATTTTTATGCTTGGTTTGAACATTTCTGAAGTAATACAACAAGATAGCTGCAATTTTCTTCCAAAGTGACTAAAATATATGCATACTTTATTCCTTGAAAGTGTTGTAAAAGGTCATAACATATTTACCACACTCTCATAAAACACACACATCACACACACTCTCAGAAAACACACACATAACACACACTCTCATACAACACACACCACAAAAAGCTCTCATACAACACACACACACTCTCATACAACACACACACACCACACCCACTCTCATACAACACACACACTCTCAATATATCACACACACACCACACACACTCTCGATATATCACACACACACCACACACATTCTCCAACAACACACAAACAAGTTTCGACCTACTAAACATGGTCTTGCGACCCAGTAATGGGTCCCAATCCGTGGTTTGAAGAACCCTGGGTTAATTGATAGTTTAATCTTAGTTTTTTTTATTTCACAGGTAAATTTATATTTATTTTAAGATAGTTATATTGTAATTTTAATTTAAGATTAGGGGTGTTAGGTTTAGGGATTAATAGTTTAATTTAGCGTTTTGCAATGTGGGGGCCGGCAGTTTAGTGGTTAATAGGTTTAATTTCTAAGTTACAATGTGTGGGCTGGCGGTTTAGGGGTTAATAGGTTTAGTTTATTAGTTGCGATGTGTGGGGCTGGAGGTTAATGGGTTAAAACTTTATTATAGTGTTGGCGATGTGGGGGGCCGGCTCTTTAGGGGTTGAGAGGTTTATATAGTCTTGGCGATGTGGGGGAGGCGGGGGTTTAGGGGTTAATAGGTTTATTTTATTGTCAGCTATGTAGGTGGGCAGCAGATTAGGGGTTAATAGGTGTAATATAGTATTTGCGATGCGGGGGCATGGCGTTTTAGGGATTAATAGTGTAGTTTATGAGTGTTAGTGTACTTTGTAACATTTTAGTTATGAGTTTTGTGAAACATTTTTGTTTTGCAGAATCCATAACTACTGGTCTCAGATTGTGGAATGGCTTAAGGCCGTATAGGCAGTAACGCAAGCATTTTAGCTGGGCCGCACAACCTGTAATTTGGCACTATGGAAAATCCTGCACTCAAACTTCATTTTTTGAGTGGCGAATGGATTGTTGCGTAAAGGCTAAAATGCTTGCGGTATAGCTATACCGCCGCGACTTGTAATATGCGTTACCTGTCATTCGTAGCGCAATGGTCAATTTTTCAGCGGTATAGCTGTACCGCACCATAACGCAAATCTTGTAATCTAGGTGTTAGTTATCTGTAATACATACAAAGCAATGATTGTATCACATTTTACAACCGAATGGAGCTTGATGCCCCTGTTTCTGCGCGAGCCTTCAGGCTCGTAGGAAACAGCAGTTATGAAGCAGCGCTCTAAAGACCGCTGCTCCATAACTGGCCCACTGCCTCTGAGCCTGCAGTCTTCAATCTGCCCTATCCTATATGATCGGGCTGATGGACACCCCCTGCTAGCGGCCGATTGGCCACAAATCTGCAGGGGGCAGCATTGCACAAGCAGTTCTGGTGAATGATACACTGTCGGCATTCAGGGATGACTATCGGACTTGATACGCTACAGCGTATCATGTCAGACAGACATTGATAAATTGGCCCCAATATCTGAGATGCAGGGGGGAGCAGTGCAGTTAGTTGAGGACTTTGTATGTTAGAGTGAGGATTTTGTGTTTAAGCCTGGATGTTAGAGGAAGCCAGTGAAGGGATTGGCAGAGAGGTGCAGCAGATGAAGAGCGACGTGTAAGGAAGAATTTCTGCAGAACGCTTTAGTTATGCTCTTTACTTAAAATATTAGACATTTTATTGACTGTTTGTTTTGAACTGACAGCCAATTAAAATAGTTAACTGGGCATCTGCAAACCTTGTAGCTGGACCACACTGGGGATGGTGCTTAAGTGAGACCAGCAGATGAAAGAGGACACTGTAGGCCCTAGGTGGGAATTATGGGTGGGAAGATTGCTATTTTAACAACAAAACCTCTGTTTATATGTTTCACCTTATATGGAATGTAAAATGTATTCTAAACTAGTTATAAATATAAAAAATAATATTTGAGTGCTAAATTCAGTGTATCAAAATGTCACTTTTGCAGAAGTGATTAATTTCTTCAGCAACATGTAACATTGATTTAGAATATATAGACTGACAAACATGCCTCATTTTTACTGAATGGGCTAAAATATTTCCCCCCCCCCTGCACAATCCTATACATCTGTAGAAGTGGTCAGTGTGCACATTTAGAGCTTTGGACATAAATAAGGAGAACGTATAGTTCCTGAGAAGTCACCTAAAGCGCTTGCGTTGTTTCAGCTACAATACTAAACAAGGGCAATGTATTTTCCCATGTCTTGACGCTATCAGTAAAAGTTGACACAGTTATTTCATGTCCAAACAATTATCAACAAAGCAAAGAGGCCAAACGTATATTGAGTTGCTGAGATTATATGAGCTGCAGAGATTTTCTTGTTACAGGGAGAAAATCAATGGAAGTCTTAGGTAATGGCAGAGAAGATCTTAGATTTGTCGATAGCACTTAGGAGCTGACAATATCCGCGACACTCTCAGGCAGGATTCCCGTTAATGCTTTATTTGTACTTTTTCCATTGCGCCGGGCTCCGGAAATTTTCCTGAAGTGTCTCTGTGTGCTACATTCATTCACCTGGAACTGGATTGTTCTTCTATGTATTACTGGATTATCTAACTGGTTAAAGGGACATTCTACTTTAATATTACTATTTGTGAAGTGCCACTGTATTGCACAGCACTGAGTACATGAATATTGGGGAACACAACTTCTCAATGTAAAATTATACAGGAGGAGGGCTTTGGTCTGAAAAGCTTACAATTAATAGTCATAGAGCTGAGCAAGACAAGGGGTTTGGTTGTCTGAGCTTGTAAAATGATTCTGGAGTTGAAATAGCAGTGATAATGTATTTGTAAGTTTATATTGGTGAGGAATAATAGGAGGAAAGGTGGAACGCTTCCCTGGAGTAATGAAATATATATATTGCCATAGCATTATGGTGTAGTGGTCATGTGTTTGATCGATTATCAATTTCACAAATTTCTATTAGTGTAAAAGAGCTCATCAGTAATTATTTAACTTGATAGAACGGGAAGTGTTTGTGTTTAGTGACGTTGCTACCTATTGCCATCTAATATGGCTGCAGGTCATTTCAGTGTCTTTTGTCCATACAAAAAGCAAATGTTCCATTCAAAAACTTCTGGGTATTTTATAATAAGTTAAAATGTGGTATTCATGATTTATCTAGTTCTTTTATCCGTTGAATTTGACAAACGTAAAATGGAGGTGTAAATATGTCCATACGTATCGAGAATTTGTATTGTGGTCAGTAAAACAGGACTGGCACATTTACTATAGAGCCTTTTCACCAAAACAAAAGTAATAAAGGGAAAGCAATAAACAATAAAGATGGCTAATTGTGATCAAGTTGACAACGTCAGCCGGTAAGTTACGGTAACATGCAGATAATTATCAAACGATTGTGACTAACCCTATAGTGAGAACAAATCTGTTGTTTCATAACAACACTCTAGCCAATAAAATCATTTTATTATAGCATTAGAATGTTCATTTAACCCCTTGGTTGCCATTGTGGCCCTCTCTGGCACACAAAAAGGTTAATATGTAAATTTAGATATATGTTGGGTTTCCTGGTGTTAAAAGGTCTCTTATTTCTAAAAGAAATAGTTTCATGCTTCAATAATTTACAAGAGCAATTAGAGAAGGGAAATAACCATCTGTAATTAGCTGTGATCAGAGGGAAGATGTAACTTTCTTGAGCGATGGTCCCTGGAGTATTCACACGCTGAAGCTTTTGAGCCACCAGCTATGAAAACAGAAGCTACGCAAGATATAGGGAAGATACAGTGCATGTCATTAAACGCTTCATTCATGCTTAGCTGGGATCCTCAGTCCAGGGTGGATTCTGTTAAACAGTAACTGAAACTTACCTGTTTTCACCTCTGGTTTGCTGATTTGATTCCATATAGAGCCACCTCAGCCTTACTTTACCCTTAAAGGGATGTGAAAAACAAGTGTCCTTTGTTTTGTTGGTTCAAAATATTAAAGTCACACAAAATTCATCCTATAACAGATCCCTGGTTCTATAATACTAATTCATTTATTTAAGAGATTCCCTTAGCAGAATTTCATACATTTAATGTTACCCTCTATAAACCCACACATACCCTAACCACCCTCCACTCCGCTGCCCAGCGCTTTTTTATGTAAAGTGCACATATTGAAAAGGATGGAGTGCTACTGCTGACTCCACTCAGAACCCCCCAATAATCAGGGATTCCGCAAGAATGTCACAGTAGGTGTTACCGAATTCACATCAGCAGCTCCTTTGCATTTGGGTTTCAGGGAATGCCCCCGTTCCACCCAGAATGCACCGGTTCGGTTAAATAGAATTTCGAATGTTTATATAACATTCTATTTTCTAATTTTCATTTTTGAATTTTTTTAATAAAATTCAAACATTTTCGTTTGAATAATAGAATGTAACATTCAAATTTGAAATAGTATTTCTAGTCTACAACTGTGTTTAATAAATGTAACATTCAAATTGGAATGTAGCATTTGAATTTAAAATAGTATTTCTAGTCTACAAGAGTGTATTATAAATGTAATATTCAAATTCGAATGTGACATTCGAATTTGAAAGTGACATTCGAATTCGAAAGTGACATTCGAATTCGAAAGTGACATTCGAAAACTGTAACTAACATTTGATAGTAGAATTTTTAAGAATATTCGTTCTTATCAACATTCTATTATGTAAATCAAATTTTTACAATAACATTCGTTCTAACATTCGAATTCGAATATAAACACATTCGCCCATCTCTAATGCACACTTCAGTCCCACCCACAATCTGTCCATTATTCAGTTCCTCCCACGTAAGCTCCACCCACAAAAAAACAGTGATACACAATACACAAATTCCCTAACTTTCTTGTCCCAGAAGGCCTCTGGAAAATGTTGTTAAATACATTATGCTATAGGAAACTCCTAAATAAATCGGTATTGTACAAACAGAGGCAAGTTATATTACCACATTTACCCTCTATATAAAAGTTGTTCAAATTGAAACTAATATTGCAGTATTGGTTTATATAACTGGGGGGGGGGGGGGGGGGTTGTCTTCCCTGAGGTGTGGGTTTGGCAAAGATCTGTGACCGAGGGAATCAGATGTGAGGAGTTTGTTGCCCTTAAGTGTGTGGCATCTAAGCCTCCAGCACTTTACATTAGAACAACAGAATGATAAAACAAAATGGTAAACAGTCACCAGGTGACTGTTTACCATTTTGTTTTATCATTCTGTTGTTCTAATGTAAAGTGCTGGAGGCTTAGATGCCACACACTTAAGGGCAACAAACTCCTCACGTCTGATTCCCTCGGTCACAGATGTTACCCCAAGCAACATGCCAGTCATCATTTAACCCCTTAGATATTGAACTCATTTCCTCTACACTCATTTCTAAACCTCCTTTTTAATTTTCTGCAATAGAATAAAATATCAGTTGATTCTAAACATTTTAAAATGGCCCGATGAAATATTAAATGTTGTATTTAACATATTGTGTTAAAGGGACATTATACACTAGATTTTTCTTTGCATAAATGTTTTGTAGATGATCTATTTATATAGCCCATCTGGGAATGTTTTTGTAACAATGTATTGTTCTACTTATTGTTTAATAACATTGTGCTGATATTCAGACTCCTAACCAAGCCCTAAGTATCAGATGTAGAGGGAAGTCTACAGATTCCTGCTTGCTCCTGATAATGTAATTGGTCTTCTCATGTGTAGGGGAGGGGTCTGCTCTTCCTGATTTCTCAGCCTCTTTCACTGAGTGTCCAAGCCTAACCTCACCAACAGTGCTAACTGGGAGCTTCAGTTCTAAGTACGTTTTTAAAAGGTTTTATACTGGATTTTTATATCAGTATCTGTGCATATTAATCTTTATAGTAGTGTCTATTACATGCAGTTCTATGAAAGCGGTGTACACTGTCCCTTTAAATGTCCTTATTGTCACACAAATAATCAGTGCACTCACCACTCAGGTGGATGTTTTCTAGAACTCTGCATTGTCTGAACCCCTCCTTCACTGGCTCATGTAAGTCTCAGTTGCAGCATGTAACATCCATTCTTACTTTGTGCCATACTTTTGGATTGACAGTTGAGACGTTAACATATTGTTTGCTGCATTTGTTTTTCTAAATCCAAGCTCCACCCACTTCCAGCCTTATTTGGAGGAGCCATTCGGGGCTTTAGTCTGCAGACATCAAGGGTAGCCACAGTTATAAAGTTAGAAATAAAAGGTATTTATTAAAAAAACAACTTAATTTTCTATTTGCCTAACATTTAGCCAAAGCCGCACTCCTGGAACTCGCCCTTTCTTCTTCACATGAGGATAAGGCCAATGATTGGATGATACATTTGTATGCCTGTTCCTGATTGGTTCAGTAGCTAAATCCTTATTTAGAGGTTCTCTACAGCACAGCTTTATGGGTTTACTTTGCACGCTAATATTATCATTTGTTATAAGCCAACAGAGGGTACAAAAAATAAAGAAAGGGAAGGCAGAGTGTGACGGAATATTACAGGCCTGGTCCCTAGAGAGTATAGAATCAGAAGAGAAAATACATTATGTAAAAAGATACAATGAACTCATTTTACTTCTACACTACAATATCTCTTTCAGTTCTCAAATGTAGCTGGAACCATCTGTAAAATGAACGGTACAGTTAGATCCCATAGTGAGACTAAATACTGGTCCAGATGGGATTTAGCCTGAAGTGAGACGAGCCCATAATATCTGGCAGTAAATACGATCAGATTGTTTTTATCCGTAGCGCAGATTTACCGTTATTATAGTAACCATGAGTCTGTTAGTGTAACCATTGTCTGCTAATGAGATACGTAGTGCTCTTTGTATCAAGAAACATTGTGCTCGTGTTGTTGTAATGAAACTTAACTGTGTTACATTTTAGCTTATATTTAAAAGGGCATGGAACCCAAAATGTTTCTTTCCTTATTGGGACAGAGCAGTTATTTTAAACAACTTTCTAATTGACTTCTATTATCAAATTTGCTTTATTCTCTTGGTATCCTTTGTTGGAGGAGCAGTGATGCACTGCTGGGAGCTAGCTGAACACATCTTTGGAACCAATGACAATGCATATATGTGCAGCCACCAATCAGCAGCTATTCCCAGTAGTAAACTGACAATGAGCCTAACTAGGGCCTAGATTTGGAGTTTGGCAGTAGCCGTGAAAACCAGCGTTAGAGGCACCTAACGCTGGTTTTAGGCTACCGCCGGTATTTGGAGTCAGTCAGGAAAGGGTCTAACGCTCACTTTTCAGCCGCGACTTTTCCATACCACAGATCCCCTTACGTCAATTGCGTATCCTATCTTTTCAATGGGATCTTTCTAACTCCGGTATTTAGAGTCGTGGGTGAAGTGAGCGTTAGAAATCTAACGACAAAACTCCAGCCGCAGAAAAAAGTCAGTAGTTAAGAGCTTTCTGGGCTAACGCCGGTTTATAAAGCTCTTAACTACTGCGCTCTAAAGTACACTAACACCCATAAACTACCTATGTACCACTAAACCGAGGTCCCCCCACATCGCCGCCACTCGATTAAATTTTTTTAACCCCTAATCTGCCGACCGCCACCTACGTTATCCTTATGTACCCCTAATCTGCTGCCCCTAACACCGCCGACCCCTATATTATATTTATTAACCCCTAACCTGCCCCCCACAACGTCGCCGCCAGCTACCTACAATAATTAACCCCCTAATCTGCCGACCGCAAAGCGCCGCTACTTACGTTATCCTTATGTACCCCTAATCTGCTGCCCCTAACACCGCCGACCCCTATATTATATTTATTAACCCCAAATCTGCCCCCCACAACGTCGCCTCCACCTGCCTACACTTATTAACCTCTAATCTGCCGACTGGACCGCACCGCTATTATAATAAAGTTATTAACCCCTAATCTGCCTCACTAACCCTATAATAAATAGTATTAACCCCTAATCTGCCCTCCCTAACATCGCCGACACCTAACTTCAAACATTAACCCCTAATCTGCCGACTGGAGCTCACCGCTATTCTAATAAATTTATTAACCCCTAAAGCTAAGTCTAACCCTAACACTAACACCACCCTAAATTAAATATAATTTACATCTAACGAAATTAATTAACTCTTATTAAATAAATTATTCCTACTTACCTGTAAAATAAATCCTAATATAGCTACAATATAAATTATATTTATATTATAGCTATTTTAGGATTTATATTTATTTTACAGGTAACTTTGTATTTATTTTAACCAGGTACAATAGCTAAAATAGTTAAAATAATTACAAAATTACCTGTAAAATAAATCCTAACCTAAGTTACAATTAAACCTAACACTACACTATCAATAAATTAATTAAATAAAATACCTACAATTACCTACAATTAAACCTAACACTACACTATCAATAAATTATTTACATAAAATATCTACAAATAAATACAATGAAATAAACTAACTAAAGTACAAAAAATAAAAAAGAACTAAGTTACAAAAAATAAAAAAATATTTACAAACATCAGAAAAATATTACAACAATTTTAAACTAATTACACCTACTCTAATCCCCCTAATAAAATAACAAAGACCCCCTAAATAAAAAAATGCCCTACCCTATTCTAAATTACTAAAGTTCAAAGCTCTTTTACCTTACCAGCCCTGAACAGGGCCCTTTGCGGGGCATGCCCCAAAGAATTCAGCTCTTTTGCCTGTAAAAAAACCACATACAATACCCCCCCCCCAACATTACAACCCACCACCCACATACCCCTAATCTAACCCAAACCCCCCTTAAATAAACCTAACACTAAGCCCCTGAAGATCTTCCTACCTTATCTTCACCATACCAGGTTCACCGATCGATCCAGAAGAGCTCCTCCGATGTCCTGATCCAAGCCCAAGCGGAGGGCTGAAGAGGTCCATGATCCGGCTGAAGTCATCATCCAAGCGGGAGCTGAAGAGGTCCATGATCCGGTTGAAGTCTTCATCCAAGCGGGAGCTGAAGAGGTCCATGATCCGGCTGAAGTCTTCTATCAACGGCATCTTCAATCTTCTTTCTTCGGGAGCCATCATCTTCCATCCGACGCAGAACATCCTCTTCTCCGTACGCCAACTCGCCGAATGACGGTTCCTTTGAATGACGTCATCCAAGATGGCGTCCCTCGAATGCCGATTGGCTGATAGGATTCTATCAGCCAATCGGAATTAAGGTAGGAATATTCTGATTGGCTGATCGAATCAGCCAATCAGAATCAAGTTCAATCCGATTGGCTGATCCAATGATTGGATCAGCCAATCGGATTGAACTTGATTCTGATTGGCTGATTCGATCAGCCAATCAGAATATTCCTACCTTAATTCCAATTGGCTGATAGAATCCTATCAGCCAATCGGCATTCAAGAGACGCCATCTTGGATGACGTCATTTAAAGGAACCGTCATTCGGCGAGTAGGCATCGGGAGAAGAGGATGTTCCGCGTCGGATGGAAGATGATGGCTCCCTAAGAAAGAAGATTGAAGATGCCGTTGATAGAAGACTTCAGCCGGATCATGGACCGCTTCAGCTCCCGCTTGGATGAAGACTTCAGCCGGATCATGGACCTCTTCAGCTCCCGCTTGGATGATGACTTCAGCCGGATCATGGACCTCTTCAGCCCCCCGCTTGGGCTTGGATCAGGACATCGGAGGAGCTCTTCTGGATCGATCGGTGAACCTGGTATGGTGAAGATAAGGTAGGAAGATCTTCAGGGGCTTAGTGTTAGGTTTATTTAAGGGGGGTTTGGGTTAGATTAGGGGTATGTGGGTGGTGGGTTGTAATGTTGGGGGGGGTATTGTATGTGTTTTTTTTACAGGCAAAAGAGCTGAATTCTTTGGGGCATGCCCCGCAAAGGGCCCTGTTCAGGGCTGGTAAGGTAAAAGAGCTTTGAACTTTTTTAATTTAGAATAGGGTAGGGCATTTTTTTATTTTGGGGGTCTTTGTTATTTTATTAGGGGGCTTAGAGTAGGTGTAATTAGTTTAAAATTGTTGTAATATTTTTCTGATGTTTGTAAATATTTTTTTATTTTTTGTAACTTAGTTCTTTTTTATTTTTTGTACTTTAGTTAGTTTATTTCATTGTATTTATTTGTAGATATTGTATTTAATTAATGTATTGATAGTGTAGTGTTAGGTTTAATTGTAGGTAATTGTAGGCATTTTATTTAATTAATTTATTGATAGTGTAGTGTTAGGTTTAATTGTAATTTAGGTTAGGATTTATTTTACAGGAAATTTTGTAATTATTTTAACTATTTTAGCTATTGTACCTGGTTAAAATAAATACAAAGTTACCTGTAAAATAAATATAAATCCTAAAATAGCTATAATATAAATATAATTTATATTGTAGCTATATTAGGATTTATTTTACAGGTAAGTATTTAGCTTTAAATAGGAATAATTTATTTAATAAGAGTTAATTAATTTCGTTAGATGTAAATTATATTTAACTTAGGGGGTTGTTAGTGTTAGGGTTAGACTTAGCTTTAGGGGTTAATACATTTATTAGAATAGCGGTGAGCTCCAGTCGGCAGATTAGGGGTTAATGTTTGAAGTTAGGTGTCGGCGATGTTAGGGAGGGCAGATTAGGGGTTAATACTATTTATTATAGGGTTAGTGAGGCGGATTAGGGGTTAATAACTTTATTATAATAGCGGTGCGGTCCGGTCAGCAGATTAGGGGTTAATAAGTGTAGGCAGGTGGAGGCGACGTTGTGGGGGACAGATTAGGGGTTAATAAATATAATATAGGGGGCAGAAGATTAGGGGTACATAGGGATAATGTAAGTAGCAGCGGTTTACGGAGCGGCAGATTAGGGGTTAAAAATAATATACAGGGGTCAGCGATAGCTTGGGCGGCAGAATAGGGGTTAATAAGTGTAAGGTTAGGGGTGTTTAGACTCGGGGTACATGTTAGGGTGTTAGGTGCAGACGTAGGAAGTGTTTCCCCATAGACAACAATGGGGCTGCGTTAGGAGCTGAACGCGGCTTTTTTGCAGGTGTTAGGTTTTTTTTCAGCTCAAACAGCCCCATTGTTTCCTATGGGGGAATCGTGCACGAGCACGTTTTTGAGGCTGGCCGCGTCCGTAAGCAACTCTGGTATCGAGAGTTGCAGTGGCGTTAAATATGCTGTACGCTCCTTTTTTGGAGCCTAACGCAGCCATTCTGTGGACTCTCAATACCAGAGTTATTTAAAAGGTGCGGCCAGAAAAAAGCCAGCGTTAGTTACGCGGGTCGTTACCGACAAAACTCTAAATCTAGCCGTAGGTATTCTTTTCAAATAAAGATACCAAGAGAAGTAAACAAATTGCATAGTAAATTACAATCACCTAGATTACGAGTTTTGAGTGCTATAAGGTTTTTTAACGACCGCAACAAAAGCAGCGTTATTTCACTTCCTATAGCACCGCCATTACAAAAAATAAATAAAAAGCCGACTTGTGTGGGCGATATGGTTGCGTTAAGCTCCATACCACACCAAAAACAAGTGTGCTGTGTTTGACGTGCTCGTGCACGATTTCCCCATAGACATCAATGGGGAGAGCCGGCAAAAAAAAAGCCTAACACCTGCAATTGTGGAATGAAGAGCACCGTAGCGCAGCCCCATTGATGTCTATGGGGAAAATAAAAGTTACATTTAAACCTAACACCCTAACATAACCTCACGTCTAAACACCCCTAATCTGCCGACCCTGACATCGCCGACACCTACCTACAGCAATTACCCTCAATCTGCTGCCCCCCGACATCTCCACCACCTAAATAATATTATTAACCCCTAATCTGCCGCTCCCGATGTCGTCGCCAATATACTAAAGTTATTAACCCCTAAACCTCTGGCCTCCCACATCACTACCACTAAATAAATATATTAACCTCTAAACCTAACCCTAACGTAACCCTAAGTCTTAGCCTAACACCCCCTAACTTTAACATAATTTAAATAGAGCTAAACTAAAGTTATAATTATTTTATTACCTGCAAAATAAAACCTAAGCTAGCTACAATATAACTAACAGTTATATTGTAGCTAGCTTAGGTTTTATTTTTATTTCACAGGTAAGTTTGCATTTATTTTAACTAGGTAGGATAGTTATTAAATAGTTATTAACTATTTACTAACTACCTAGTTAAAATAAATACAAACTTACCTGTGAAATAAAACTTAACCCGCCTTACACTAAAACCTAACCTTACAAAAAATAAACAAAACACTAAAATTACTAAAAGTAAAATAAAACTAAATTACAAAAAATAACAAACACTAAGTTGCAAAAAATAACAAAAAAATTATCAAAAAAAAGAGCCCTATCAAAATAAAAAAGCCCCCCAAATAAAAAAAACCCTAGCCTACAATAAACTACCAAAGGCTCTTAAAAGGGCCTTTTGTGGGGCATTGCCCCAAATATATCAGCTCTTTTACCTATAAAAAAACCCACCCCCCAACAGTAAAACCCACCACCCAACCAACCCCCCAAATAAAAAAACTATGTAAAAAAAACCTAACCATTGCTGATTTGTATAGGCATTTCCCTTAAATGGGCATTTAGCTCTTTTACATTGCCCAAACCCTAATCTAAAAAAAACCCCACCCAAAATACCCTTAAAACACTAACCGCCTACGATCCACTTACAGTTGTTAAGTCCCACTTGAAAGATTCATCCAGCCGGTGAAGTCCTCATCCAGGCGGCAAGAAGTCTTCATCCAGGCGGGCTATTCTATCTTCATCCAGCCAGCACGGAACAGGTCCATCCTGAAGACATCCGTCACGGAGCATCCTCTATACGGTCGTGCCGTATATTGATTCTTCAATGCAACTTACGCAATCCAAGATGGTGTCCCTTGCATTGCTATTGGCTGAAAGATTTCAATCAGCCAATAGGAATTAGAGCTGCTAAAATCCTAAGCAGCTCTCATTCTATTGGCTAATTCGATAATTATTTTTTGGAAGTACACTTTTGTTTTTTGGAATTACAGTATGATTTTTATTTTTTGGAAGTACAATTGCTTTTTTTTTATAATTACACCCCAGCACATCAACATCTCAGGTAAACTTTTTAACATTTATCGTGTAACATACAACATGCCAGAGGCGAATATTCTTGTTTGCAACATAGTAATACTGCATATATATATATACTGTATATATATATATATACGCACACACATGTCTATATAAGACTATACATGTGTTTATATGTGTACTAGTCTTAAAGCCCATTCACATGGGCCATTTTTTGCAGTACAGCGGTCCCACCCCTTGCTCTCTCTCTCCCCCTCTCTTTTGTGCTCTCTCCCCCCTCTCTTTTGCACTCTCTCTCTCCCCCTCTCTTTTGCACGCTCTTTCTCCCCCTCTCTTTTGCACTCTCTCTCTCCTCCTCTCTTTTGCGCTCTCTCTCCCCCCTCTTTTTTGTGCTCTCTCTCCCCCCTCTTTTGCGCTCTCTCTCCCCCCTCTCTTTTGCCCTCTCTCTATCCCCCCTTTCTTTTTCTCTCTCTGTCTCTCTCTCCTCTTTTTTGCTCTCTCTCTCCATCCCTCTCTTTTGCTCTCTCTCTCCCCCTCTCGCCCCTCTCTTTTGCTCTTCTTTCCCCTCTCTATTGCTCTCTCTCCCCCCTCTCTTTTTCTCTCTCTCCTCCCTCTATTTTTCTCTCTCTCCCCCCTCTATTGCTCTCTCTCCCCCCCCTATTGCTCTCTCTCCCCCCTCACTTTTGCTCTCTCTCTCCCCTTTCTTTTTCTCTCTCTCCCCCTCTTTATTGCTCTCTCTCTCCCCCTCTCTTTTTCTCTCTCTTCCCTCTATTTTGCTCTTTCCCCTCTCTTTTGCTACCCCCTTCTATTTTGCTCTCTCTCCCCCCTCTTCTGCACTTTAACCTCTCTTATGCTCTCCCCCCTCTCTTTCCTATCTCTTTTTGTCTCTCCCACTCTCTTTCAATTTCTCTCCCCTCTCGTGTCAGACACGCCCAGTCACGCCCGACCACGCCCCATCACACCCGACCACACCCAGGCAATGTCTGGTCACGCCCGGCCATCCCCGCGTTCCCATCCGATCACGCCCACACTCCCGCCCGGCCACACCCACTTTCACCGCAAACAGCATGTCAGGTAAGGCCAGGTGTGTTTGTCCTCGTGCTGTCTCTACTGCGCATGACAGCTTCGGACAAACACACTTGGCCTTTTATATTATAGGATGTATGTGTGCAGATAAATATTTACACATATAATCACCTAAATACACATGTATACACGTATATACATACATGTATATATACACACAGACACATATTTAGATATATATATATATATACACACACATTGGAGCCCTTTCCAGTCAAACACCTTGCCATATACCAAATCCATTTTTAACCGTTTTTTCTCAATAATATGTGTATATACACTTAGGGTCTCAAGTCAAGCTAAATATTCCAGTGCAGTTTTGAATTTTGTTTGAGCTCAACCTATAACTTTTAACTTGTAATACAAGAGTTATGAAATTCACCATGGATATGTAATATCAAGTTGCGTCCTAATGATAGCGCAGTCATTAGCATGCCACTTGTATTCAGTCCCTTTATTGGAAATTACATTTAAATGCTTCTTTAAGCAAATAAACTATAGAAAGTTGACATAAAGCTACTTTTTCTGTCCGTGTTTCTCAAACTTTATTAGATTACTAAATCCTTTGTACAACTTCTGCTGGGAAGTCGTTCCATTCACCACCCTGTCAACAAAGTAGAACTGTCCCACATCATTTTTAAACCTTTAACATTCTAACTTCAGAGCGCGACCTCTTGTTCTAGCATTAATCTTTCTACATCACTTGTTATTACAGGTACACCCTGATTATAACACAACATAACTGCGGTTTCCATTCCAATAAAAAACTGCTCCCATTTATTTCAGTGATACAGTTGTGGGGTAATGATCCGCGTGTTCTCCATTTGATACTGCAGATTGCTGGCGCACTGACGCAGTGTAACGTGCACCACAATATGTCATCATCATTCTTAACTCATGGCACACAGGAAGCGCTGAAATAAAAGACGCCTCCAATGGACCTGAACCTAAATGTATGTGCTGTCAGCCTGCGCAGGGCTATTGAGCACACACAAGCGCACATAAACAGCTATTTGCACTTCTGGTTTCAAATGAATATTATATTGATACATAGTACTGAATTGCATTCTTATCTTTAAAGGGACATGAAACCCAAAAGTTTTCCTTTGTGATTTAGGTAGAACATACAATTGTAAAGAACTTTCCAGTTTACTTTTATTATCACATGTGCTTCATTCTCTTGATATCATTTGTTGAAGGAGCAGCAATGCACTATTGGTTTATAACTGAACACATGCGTGAGCCAATGACAATCAGTATATAGATGCAGCCACCAATCAGCAGCTAGAACCTAGGTTATTTGCTGCTCCTGAGCTTACCTAGATAAACCTTTCAGCAAAGGATAATAAGAGAAGGAAGCAAATGAAATAATAGAAGTAAATTGAAAAGTTGTTTAAAATTGTATGCTCTGTCTAAATCATGAGTGTCTAATTATGCCTTTACCGTCCCTTTAATCTCTTGGCTATCAGAGGGCTGCAATGCATTGACTAGCAATCAATGGGTTAAATGCACTGCTTCTACTTTCTATTCTTTTAACACAATACTAAAGCAGATGTCTCAGTAGACAAAGCAGGCAGCTGCCAAAGAGCGCCACGTCTGAGGGTATCACCAGCTGATCAAGTAATGCCATACGTTCTGTATAATGTTAGGTGTATTAGCTGTATATGCACAAGCAGTGCAGTGTCTGGCTATAGTTAGCATATGGGTGGGAACATCACTGGGCGCAAATAACCTGCACCAAGGGGCTCTGGGAGCATAAACCCAGCTTTGCACAACAAGCACCAATTGTACAGAGTTAAAGGGACACGTCACTCAAAATGACATTTTTATGATTTAGAGTTTTGTTATTGCACTGTTGTTGTATATAGCTACGTGATTAACTCCACGCAACAATGCACTACTGGCACCTAGCCGAACACATCTGGTTAGCCAATTACAGGAGAGATACAGTATGTACATAGCCACGAGAAGTGCACCTAGGTATGCTTTTCAACAGTGGCTAAGGAGAGGACAAAGAACACAAGGTAGCACTCACTTTGTCTATATTATTGGGGTCCTGAGGGGGACTCTGAAGGTTTGAGCACCCAAAGAAGGACGACTGCAGCTTTTTTGTGCTAATCCATAGACTGTTACATAAGGAGAGGGCAAAGTAAATCTGATTATAGAATTTAAAGGATCTAAAAATTCTCTTATTCATCATGAAAGTTTCATTTTTACTTTTAAAAGTTGTCACTTAAAAAGTATAGACAAGATACTCTTGTTGCAGAAAATAAAATGTTACACTTCTGCTTGCGCACTAATAGAGCAATGTATTTTGTACTTATCAGCCAATGAGCATCTGTCACAAGGGATCACGTGCGCACAAACATGCACTTCCAGGTTAAATAGATTTAACTTAAAGGGACACTGAACCCAATTTTTTTCTTTTGTAATTCAGATAGAGCAGCAATTTTAAGCAACTTTCTAATTTACTCCTAATATAAATTTTTCTTCATTCTCTTGCTATCTTTATTTGAAAAAGAAGGCATCTAAGCTTTTTTGGTTTCAGTACTCTGGACAGCACTTTTTTATTGGTGGATGAATTTATCCACCAATCAGCAAGGACAACCCAGGTTGTTCACCAAAAATGGGCCGGCATCTAAACTTACATTCATGCATTTCAAATAAAGATACCAAGAGAATGAAGAACATTTGATAATAGGAGTAAATTAGAAAGTTGCTTAAAATTTCATGCTCAATCTGAATCACGAAAGAAAAAAATTGGGTACAGTGTCCCTTTAAGCTTTTATCTTTCAGAAATCCATCTAACGATTAAATGATGCTCAGGTATATACACAAATGTTTAAGGGATAATGGCGCCCTCTAGATGTAAACTGGTAATTACACAACTTAATAGATCTCAGTGTATAAAAAACGTATCTGTAAATACTAATTGTATTTGATTACATTAATATTAGTACAGATGGGAAAAGTGTATATTCTCCCACCCAGTGAAATTCTGACAAAATCCTAAGGCAAGTCAAGCATTTGCCTTTGGGCGCAGCCAATGGAGATTCACCGCCCAACTTACTGTGCTTTTATTTAAAGGCATATGGCAGTCAAATAAGCTCTTATGACTCACGTTGAGAGTGCAATATTAAAATAAAAGAACAAATAAAGGGGGCGCCACATAGGGTGTTACACCATACGTGTGAAATTATCGGACTTATACAATATACAGTAACCCACAGGGTGAGATAGCGCAGGCTGAGTTCACGGAGTTAGTCAGCAAACTCACTCCTGTTTGTTGGTCACTTCCACTTGTCTGCAATAAAAATACTCCAATCGCAAGATGTAAATAGCAATACAATTTCATTTATTAAAAGGATAGAAAGGTCAAAAGGGAAATGTGTATAGGTGCATTTAAATGATAAAAAGAAACATTTTTGCAATATACTTCTATTAGCAAAAGTCATTAATGTTTTTCAGTGGCATACGCACATATGCTGTGAAGCCTGTGCACAAGTATTCAAACATCACACCTCCTCAGAGAGTCAGCAGTGACTTGTATGACACAAATTAAGTATTCACAGACACAATATACAAGAACTCCAGCTCTCTAAGCTTGAAAACTGTTGCACGGCCCTCACAGCATATGTGCATATGCCACTGAAAAACACATAACTTTTATGAGAAGATATTTTGCTAATGGAAGTTTATTGCAAACATTCTTCTATTTAAAATTGAAATGCTCCCATGCACATTTCAATTTAAGAAGATCACACAGGGTCATGGTAAAAATGATCCATATTGTCAATAAAAATCATTTTGTATCTGTTACGCGTTTCTTGGCCATTTGTATGCCTGGCTGCTTCATCAGGCAGTATCACTAAACTCACTGAGTTTTATGGAAGGGAAAAGACAGCTCTCATGACTCAGATAGTGAGTACAATTTTAAAATACTGTTAGTTCATTTCTTTCTCCAGGTATCTTTTGTTGAAATGTAACCTTTTTTCCCATGAGAGCATACTGAAGTATGCTCATATAAATGTGTTTTTATATTGAACATTATATGTATAACATTGTAAGAAACACTGTCATATAACACATTTACATATCTATGGAAGAAAAATCCATTACCACATTAAAAATCACAACAAAAGTGTACGGTTTCTAGAGTTTGTTGTACCACTCGGTTAACAGGACAAGGGCACCCCTAGTACTTTATTCACTTACTTATAAGGTGGGTGAGTGTAAGTGGGTGGTCCTCTCAAGAAGAGAACAATGGTTTAAGCAAATAGATGCTGTTAACCTCTTGGCTGCCAGAGAGCTGGCATTGGAATATACAGTGGAAAGGATTTGCTGTCGCAACCAGTAATTCGAGACCAGCTTATTAATGTCCCCATAAAGCTGCTCTGATTAGTTAAGTCTACATTATAGGATAAAACAGAAGAAATAAAAAAGAAATCATAAAAAGAAATAAACTTATGTGTGAGATTAAGGCAGCAGAAAGCATTATATTAATTTAGAGTTAGGGAGAACTCCCACCGCCGACATTAAAGAAGCACAATTACAGTCTCTACATTTGTCATTGTGTTCAGTTGTGCCCGTAGTCTGGTAACATTCGGAGCACTCCCAGGGTGGTGATAGAAAATAGGGAATTTAATCTCTTTATATTGCTTGTATTAAATATAGAAAACATTCCTGAGCGAGATTTAGCCTCGTACAAAGTGGCTTTATGGAAACGCGAGTAATGTTTCAAACTGAATGTTTTATCTGATAATTGCAAAACTACAGAGAATAAGAACTGATTTAAGCAGGACAGAGGAGGCAGCTCAGGTTATGGATGGGGGTTAGACCCCCCCGTGCCGGGATCACAGAGAGGAAATATGTGAAGCAAAGTAACCGCAGCCTGGAACCTTAATGAGATACATAAATACTGCGGCTGCCTAATAAAGCCAATCGGCTGCTCAAACCCCTGGCCATGCTTTTACACTTAGTACATGCACTTTATACTCTCTATATTACACACAGCCCTATAGCTACAGCACACACTGCACTTCTTTTAACCACTTGCCCCTCTATAGCACACACTGCACCTCTGGTGCACACTTACCCCTATATAGCACACACTACACATCTGGTACACACTTACCACTCTATAGCACACACTGCACCTCTGGTACACACTTACCCCTATATAGCACACACTGCACCTCTTGTATCCCCTTACTCCTCTATAGCACACACTGCACTTCTTGTAACCACTTACCCCTCTATAGCACACACTGCACCTCTGGTATCCCCTTACTCCTCTATAGCACACACTGCACCTCTGGTACACACTTACCCCTCTATAGCACACACTGAACCTCTAGTATCCCCTTACCCCTCTATAGCACACACTGCACCTCTGGTACACACTTAGCCCTATATAGCACACACTGCACCTCTGGTACACACTTACCCCTCTATAGCACACACTGCACCTCTGGTACACACTTACCCCTCTATAGCACACACTGCACCTCGGGTATCCCCTTACCCCTCTATAGCACACACGTCACCTCTGGTATCCCCTTACCCCTCTATAGCAAACACTGCACTTCTGATACCCACTTACCCCTCTATAGCACACACTGCACCTCTGGTATCCCCTTACACCTCTATAGCACACACTGCACCTCTGGTATCCCCTTACCCCTCTATAGCACACACTGACCTCTGGTATCCCCATACCCCTCTATAGCACACACTGCACCTCTGGTATCCCCTTACACGTCTATAGCATACACTGCACCTCTGGTATCCCCTTACCCCTCTATAGCACACACTGCACCTCTGGTATCCCTTACCCCTCTATAGCACACACTGCACTTCTGATACCCACTTACCCCTCTATAGCACACGCTACACCTATGGTATCCCCTTACCCCTCTATAGCACACACTACACCTCTGGTATCCCCTTACCCTCGATAGTGCACACTACACATCTGGTATCCCCTTACCCCTCTATAGCACACACTGCACCTCTGGTATCCCCTTACCCCTCTATAGCAAACACTGCACCTCTGGTATCCCCTTTCCCCTCTATAGCAAACACTCCACTTCTGATACCCACTTACCCCTCTATAGCAAATACTGCACCTCTGGTATCCCCTTACCCCTCTATCGCACACACTACACCTCTGGTACCATCTTATCCCTCTATAGCACACACTGCACCTCTGGTACACACTTGCCCCTCTATAGCACTCACTGCACCTCTGGTATCTCCTTAACACTCTATAGCACACACTACACCTCTGGTATCCCCTTACCTCTCTATAGCCCACACTGCACTTCTTGTACATATTGACCCCTTTATAGCACACACTACATTTCTGGTATCCCCTTAACCCTCTATAGCAAACACTACACTTCTTGTAACCACGTACCCCTCTATAGCACACACTGCATCTCTGGTACCCTCTTACCCCTCTATCGCACACACTACACCTCTGGTACCATCTTATCCCTCTATAGCACACACTGCACCTCTGGTACCCTCTTACCCCTCTATAGCACACACTGCACCTCTGGTACCCTCTTATCCCTATATAGCACACACTACACCTCTGGTATCACCTTACCCCTCTATAGCACACACTGCACCACTGGTATCCTCTTACCCCTCTAAAGCACACACTGCACTTCTGTACACACTTACCCCTCTATAGCACACACTACACCTCTTATACATAGTTACTCCTCTATAGCACACTATAGCACACACTCTCTCTCTGGTGCTCCCTCACTATAGCACACACTGTCTCTCTGGTGCTCCCTCACTATAGCACACATTGTATCTCTGTTGCTCCCTCACTATAGCACACACTGTCTCTCTGGTGCTCCCTCACTATAGCACACACTGTCTCTCTGGTGCTCCCTCACTATAGCATACACTGTCTCTCTGGTGCTCCCTCACTATAGCACAAACTGTCTCTCTGGTGCTCCCTCACTATAGCACACACTGTCTCTCTGGTGCTCCCTCACTATAGCACACACTGTCTCTCTGGTGCTCCCTCACTATAGCATACACTGTCTCTCTGGTGCTCCCTCACTATAGCACAAACTGTCTCTCTGGTGCTCCCTCACTATAGCACACACTGTCTCTCTTACTATCCCTCACTATAGCACACACTGTCTCTCTGGTGCTCCCTCACTATAGCACACACTGTCTCTCTTATTCTCCCTCACTATAGCACACACTGTCTGTCTGGTGCTCCCTCACTATAGCACACACTGTCTGTCTGGTGCTCCCTCACTATAGCACACACTGTCTCTCTGGTGCTCCCTCACTATAGCACACACTACCTCTCTGGTGCTCCCTCACTATAGCACACACTGTCTCTCTGGTGTTCCCTCACTATAGCACTCACTGTCTCTCTGGTGCTCCCTCACTATAGCACACACTGTCTCTCTGGTGCTCCCTCACTATAGCACACACTGTCTCTCTGGTGCTCCCTCACTATAGCACACACTGTCTCTCTGGTGTTCCCTCACTATAGCACACACTGTCTCTCTTACTCTCCCTCACTATAGCACACACTGTCTCTCTGGTGCTCCCTCACTATAGCACACACTGTCTCTCTGGTGCTCCCTCACTATATCACACACTGTCTCTCTGGTGCTCCCTCACTATAGCACACACTGTCTCTCTGGTGCTCCCTCACTATAGCACACACTGTCTCTCTGGTGCTACCTCACTATAGCACACACTGTCTCTCTGGTGCTCCCTCACTATAGCACACACTGTCTCTCTGGTGCTCCCTCACTATAGCACACACTGTCTCTCTGGTGCTCCCTCACTATAGCACACACTGTCTCTTTAGTGCTCCCTCACTATAACACACACTGTCTCTCTGGTGTTCCCTCACTATAGCACACACTGTCTCTCTGGTGCTCCCTCACTATAGCACACACTGTCTCTCTGGTGCTCCCTCACTATAGCACACACTGTCTCTCTGGTGTTCCCTCACTATAGCACACACTGTCTCTCTGGTGCTCCCTCACTATAGCACACACTGTCTCTCTGGTGCTCCCTCACTATAGCACACACTGTCTCTCTGGTGCTCCCTCACTATAGCACACACTGTCTCTCTGGTGCTCCCTCACTATAGCACACACTGTCTCTCTGGTGCTCCCTCACTATAGCACACACTGTCTCTCGTGTGCTCCCTCACTATAGCACACACTGTCTCTCTGGTGCTCCCTCACTATAGCACACACTGTCTCTCTGGTGCTCCCTCACTATAGCACACACTGTCTCTCTGGTGCTCCCTCACTATAGCACACACAGTCTCTCTGGTGCTCCCTCACTATAGCACACACTGTCTCTCTGGTGCTCCCTCACTATAGCACACACTGTCTCTCTGGTGCTCCCTCACTATAGCACACACTGTCTCTCTGGTGCTCCCTCACTATAGCACACACAGTCTCTCTGGTGCTCCCTCACTATAGCACACACTGTCTCTCTGGTGCTCCCTCACTATAGCACACACTGCGTCTCTGGTGCTCCCTCACTATAGCACACACTGCCTCTCTGGTGCTCCCTCACTATAGCACACACTGTCTCTCTGGTGTTCCCTCACTATAGCACACACTGTTTCTCTGGTGCTCCCTCACTATAGCACACACTGTCTGTCTGGTGTTCCCTCACTATAGCACACACTGTCTGTCTGGTGTTCCCTCACTATAGCACACACTGTCTCTCTGGTGCTCCCTCACTATAGCACACACTGTCTCTCTGGTGCTCCCTCACTATAGCACACACTGTCTCTCTGGTGCTCCCTCACTATAGCACACACTGTCTCTCTGGTGCTCCCTCACTATAGCACACACTGTCTCTCTGGTGCTCCCTTACTACAGCACACACTGTCTCTCTGGTGCTCCCTCACTATAGCACACACTGTCTCTCTGGTGTTCCCTCACTATAGCACACACTGCCTCTCTGGTGCTCCCTCACTATAGCACACACTACCTCTCTGGTGCTCCCTCACTATACCACACACTGTCTCTCTGGTGTTCCCTCACTATAGCACACACTGCCTCTCTGGTGCTCCCTCACTATAGCACACACTGTCTCTCTGGTGCTCCCTCACTATAGCACACACTGTCTCTCTGGTGCTCCCTCACTATAGCACACACTGTCTCTCTGGTGTTCCCTCACTATAGCACACACTGTCTCTCTTACTCTCCCTCACTATAGCACACACTGTCTCTCTGGTGCTCCCTCACTATAGCACACACTGTCTCTCTTACTCTCCCTCACTATAGCACACACTATCTCTCTGGTGCTACCTCACTATAGCACACACTGTCTCTCTGGTGCTCCCTCACTATAGCACACACTGTCTCTCTGGTGCTCCCTCACTATAGCACACACTGTCTCTCTGGTGTTCCCTCACTATAGCACACACTGTCTCTCTGGTGCTCCCTCACTATAGCACACACTGTCTCTCTGGTGCTCACTCACTATAGCACACACTGTCTCTCTGGTGCTGCCTCACTATAGCACACAATGTCTCTCTGGTGCTCCCTCACTATAGCACACACTGTCTCTCTGGTGCTCCCTCACTATATCACACACTGTCTCTCTGGTGCTCCCTCACTATAGCACACACTGTCTCTCTGGTGCTCCCTCACTATAGCACACACTGTCTCTCTGGTGCTCCCTCACTATAGCACACACTGTCTCTCTGGTGCTCCCTCACTATAGCACACACTGTCTCTCTGGTGCTCCCTCACTATAGCACACACTGTCTCTCTGGTGTTCCCTCACTATAGCACACACTGCCTCTCTGGTGCTCCCTCACTATAGCACACACTACCTCTCTGGTGCTCCCTCACTATACCACACACTGTCTCTCTGGTGTTCCCTCACTATAGCACACACTGCCTCTCTGGTGCTCCCTCACTATAGCACACACTGTCTCTCTGGTGCTCCCTCACTATAGCACACACTGTCTCTCTGGTGCTCCCTCACTATAGCACACACTGTCTCTCTGGTGCTCCCTCACTATAGCACACACTGTCTCTCTTACTCTCCCTCACTATAGCACACACTGTCTCTCTGGTGCTCCCTCACTATAGCACACACTGTCTCTCTTACTCTCCCTCACTATAGCACACACTGTCTCTCTGGTGCTACCTCACTATAGCACACACTGTCTCTCTGGTGCTCCCTCACTATAGCACACACTGTCTCTCTGGTGCTCCCTCACTATAGCACACACTGTCTCTCTGGTGTTCCCTCACTATAGCACACACTGTCTCTCTGGTGCTCCCTCACTATAGCACACACTGTCTCTCTGGTGCTCACTCACTATAGCACACACTGTCTCTCTGGTGCTGCCTCACTATAGCACACAATGTCTCTCTGGTGCTCCCTCACTATAGCACACACTGTCTCTCTGGTGCTCCCTCACTATATCACACACTGTCTCTCTGGTGCTCCCTCACTATAGCACACACTGTCTCTCTGGTGCTCCCTCACTATAGCACACACTGTCTCTCTGGTGCTCCCTCACTATAGCACACACTGTCTCTCTGGTGCTCCCTCACTATAGCACACACTGTCTCTCTGGTGCTCCCTCACTATAACACACACTGTCTCTCTGGTGCTCCCTCACTATAGCACACACTGTCTGTCTGGTGCTCCCTCACTATAGCACACAATGTCTCTCTGGTGCTCACTCACTATAGCACACACTGTCTCTCTGGTGCTCCCTCACTATAGCACACACTGTCTCTTTAGTGCTCCCTCACTATAGCACACACTGTCTCTTTAGTGCTCCCTCACTATAGCACACACTGTCTCTCTGGTGCTCCCTCACTATAGCACACACTGTCTCTTTAGTGCTCCCTCACTATAGCACACACTGTCTCTCTGGTGCTCCCTCACTATAGCACACACTGTCTCTCTGGTGCTCCCTCACTATAGCACACACTGTCTCTCTGGTGCTCCCTCACTATAGCACACACTGTCTCTCTGGTGCTCCCTCACTATAGCACACACTGCCTCTCTGGTGCTCCCTCACTATAGCACACACTGTCTCTCTGGTGCTCCCTCACTATAGCACACACTGTCTCTCTGGTGCTCCCTCACTATAACACACACTGTCTCTCTGGTGCTCCCTCACTATAGCACACACTGTCTCTCTGGTGCTCCCTCACTATAGCACACAATGTCTCTCTGGTGCTCACTCACTATAGCACACACTGTCTCTCTGGTGCTGCCCTCACTATAGCACACACTGTCTCTCTGGTGCTCCCTCACTATAGCACACACTGTCTCTCTGGTGCTCCCTCACTATAGCACACACTGTCTGTCTGGTGCTCCCTCACTATAGCACACACTGTCTCTCTGGTGCTCCCTCACTATAGCACACACTGTCTCTCTGGTGCTCCCTCACTATATCACACACTGTCTCTCTGGTGCTCCCTCACTATAGCACACACTGTCTCTCTGGTGCTCCCTCACTATAGCACACACTGTCTCTCTGGTGCTCCCTCACTATATCACACACTGTCTCTCTGGTGCTCCCTCACTATAGCACACACTGTCTCTCTGGTGCTCCCTCACTATAGCACACACTGTCTCTCTGGTGCTCCCTCACTATAGCACACACTGTCTCTCTGGTGTTCCCTCACTATAGCACACACTGTCTCTCTGGTGCTCCCTCACTATAGCACACACTGTCTCTCTAGTGCTCCCTCACTATAGCACACACTGTCTCTCTGATGCTCCCTCACTATAGCACACACTGTCTCTCTGGTGCTCACTCACTATAGCACACACTGTCTCTCTGGTGCTCCCTCACTATTGCACACACTGTCTCTCTGGTGCTCCCTCACTATAGCACACACTGTCTCTCTGGTGCTCCCTCACTATAACACACACTGTCTCTCTGGTGCTCCCTCACTATAACACACACTGTCTCTCTGGTGCTCCCTCACTATAGCACACACTGTCTCTCTGGTGCTCCCTCACTATAGCACACACTGCCTCTCTGGTACTCCCTCACTATAGCACACACTGTCTCTCTGGTGCTCCCTCACTATAGCACACACTGTCTCTCTGGTGCTCCCTCACTATAGCACACACAGTCTCTCTGGTGCTCCCTCACTATAGCACACACTGTCTCTCTGGTGCTCCCTCACTATAGCACACACTGCGTCTCTGGTGCTCCCTCACTATAGCACACACTGCCTCTCTGGTGCTCCCTCACTATAGCACACAATGTCTCTCTGGTGCTCACTCACTATAGCACACACTGTCTCTCTGGTGTTCCCTCACTATAGCACACACTGTCTCTCTGGTGTTCCCTCACTATAGCACACACTGTCTCTCTGGTGCTCCCTCACTATAGCACACACTGTCTCTCTGGTGCTCCCTCACTATAGCACACACTGTCTGTCTGGTGCTCCCTCACTATAGCACACACTGTCTCTCTGGTGCTCCCTCACTATAGCACACACTGTCTCTCTGGTGTTCCCTCACTATAGCACACACTGTCTCTCTGGTGTTCCCTCACTATAGCACACACTGTCTCTCTGGTGTTCCCTCACTATAGCACACACTGTCTCTCTGGTGCTCCCTCACTATAGCACACACTGTCTCTCTGGTGTTCCCTCACTATAGCACACACTGTCTCTCTGGTGCTCCCTCACTATAGCACACACTGTCTCTCTGGTGCTCCCTCACTATAGCACACACTGTCTCTCTGGTGCTCCCTCACTATAGCACACACTGTCTCTCTGGTGCTCCCTCACTATAGCACACACTGTCTCTCTGGTGCTCCCTCACTATAGCACACACTGTCTCTCTGGTGCTCCCTCACTATAGCACACACTGTCTCTCTGGTGCTCCCTCACTATAGCACACACTGTCTCTCTGGTGCTCACTCACTATAGCACACACTGTCTCTCTGGTGCTCCCTCACTATAGCACACACTGTCTCTCTGGTGCTCCCTCACTATAGCACACACTGTCTCTCTGGTGCTCACTCACTATAGCACACACTGTCTCTCTGGTGCTCCCTCACTATAGCACACACTGTCTCTCTGGTGCTCACTCACTATAGCACACACTGTCTCTCTGGTGCTCCCTCACTATAGCACACACTGTCTCTCTGGTGCTCCCTCACTATAGCACACACTGTCTCTCTGGTGCTCCCTCACTATAGCACACACTGTCTCTCTGGTGCTCCCTCACTATAGCACATACTTTCTCTCTGGTGCTCCCTCACTATAGCACACACTGTCTCTCTGGTGCTCCCTCACTATAGCACACACTGTCTCTCTGGTGCTCATTCACTATAGCACACACTGTCTCTCTGGTGCTCCCTCACTATAGCACACACTGTCTCTCTGGTGCTCCCTCACTATAGCACACACTGTCTCTCTGGTGCTCCCTCACTATAGCACACACTGTCTCTCTGGTGCTCCCTCACTATAGCACACACTGTCTCTCTGGTGCTCCCTCACTATAGCACACACTGTCTCTCTGGTGCTCCCTCACTATAGCACACACTGTCTCTCTGGTGCTCCCTCACTATAGCACACACTGTCTCTCTGGTGCTCCCTCACTATAGCACACACTGTCTGTCTGGTGCTCCCTCACTATAGCACACACTGTCTCTCTGGTACTCCCTCACTATAGCACACACTGTCTCTCTGGTGCTCTCTCACTATAGCACACACTGTCTCTCTGGTGTTCCCTCACTATAGCACACACTGTCTCTCTGGTGCTCCCTCACTATAGCACACACTGTCTCTCTGGTGCTCCCTCACTATAGCACACACTGCCTCTCTGGTACTCCCTCACTATAGCACACACTGTCTCTCTGGTGCTCCCTCACTATAGAACACACTGTCTCTCTGGTGCTCCCTCACTATAGCACACACTGTCTCTCTGGTGCTCCCTCACTATAGCACACACTGTCTCTCTGGTGCTCCCTCACTATAGCACACACTGTCTCTCTGGTGCTCCCTCACTATAGCACACACTGTCTCTCTGGTGCTCCCTCACTATAGCACACACTGCCTCTCTAGTGCTCCCTCACTATAGCACACACTGTCTCTCTGGTGCTCCCTCACTATAGCACACACTGTCTCTCTGGTGCTCCCTCACTATAGCACACACTGTCTCTCTGGTGTTCCCTCACTATAGCACACACTGTCTGTCTGGTGCTTCCCTCACTATAGCACACACTGTCTCTCGTGGTGCTCCCTCACTATAGCACACACTGTCTCTCTGGTGCTCCCTCACTATAGCACACACTGTCTCTCTGGTGCTCCCTCACTATAGCACACACTGTCTCTCTGGTGCTCCCTCACTATAGCACACACTGTCTCTCTGGTGCTCCCTCACTATAGCACACACTGTCTCTCTGGTGCTCCCTCACTATAGCACACACTGTCTCTCTGGTGCTCCCTCACTATAGCACACACTGTCTCTCTGGTGCTCCCTCACTATAGCACACACTGTCTCTCTGGTGCTCCCTCACTATAGCACACACAGTCTCTCTGGTGCTCCCTCACTATAGCACACACTGTCTCTCTGGTGCTCCCTCACTATAGCACACACTGCGTCTCTGGTGCTCCCTCACTATAGCACACACTGCCTCTCTGGTGCTCCCTCACTATAGCACACACTGTCTCTCTGGTGTTCCCTCACTATAGCACACACTGTTTCTCTGGTGCTCCCTCACTATAGCACACACTGTCTGTCTGGTGTTCCCTCACTATAGCACACACTGTCTGTCTGGTGTTCCCTCACTATAGCACACACTGTCTCTCTGGTGCTCCCTCACTATAGCACACACTGTCTCTCTGGTGCTCCCTCACTATAGCACACACTGTCTCTCTGGTGCTCCCTCACTATAGCACACACTGTCTCTCTGGTGCTCCCTCACTATAGCACACACTGTCTCTCTGGTGCTCCCTTACTACAGCACACACTGTCTCTCTGGTGCTCCCTCACTATAGCACACACTGTCTCTCTGGTGTTCCCTCACTATAGCACACACTGCCTCTCTGGTGCTCCCTCACTATAGCACACACTACCTCTCTGGTGCTCCCTCACTATACCACACACTGTCTCTCTGGTGTTCCCTCACTATAGCACACACTGCCTCTCTGGTGCTCCCTCACTATAGCACACACTGTCTCTCTGGTGCTCCCTCACTATAGCACACACTGTCTCTCTGGTGCTCCCTCACTATAGCACACACTGTCTCTCTGGTGCTCCCTCACTATAGCACACACTGTCTCTCTTACTCTCCCTCACTATAGCACACACTATCTCTCTGGTGCTACCTCACTATAGCACACACTGTCTCTCTGGTGCTCCCTCACTATAGCACACACTGTCTCTCTGGTGCTCCCTCACTATAGCACACACTGTCTCTCTGGTGTTCCCTCACTATAGCACACACTGTCTCTCTGGTGCTCCCTCACTATAGCACACACTGTCTCTCTGGTACTCCCTCACTATAGCACACACTGTCTCTCTGGTGCTCTCTCACTATACCACACACTGTCTCTCTGGTGTTCCCTCACTATAGCACACACTGTCTCTCTGGTGCTCCCTCACTATAGCACACACTGTCTCTCTGGTGCTCCCTCACTATAGCACACACTGTCTCTCTGGTGCTCCCTCACTATAGCACACACTGTCTGTCTGGTGCTCCCTCACTATAGCACACACTGTCTCTCTGGTGCTCCCTCACTATAGCACACACTGTCTCTCTGGTGCTCCCTCACTATAGCACACACTGTCTCTCTGGTGCTCCCTCACTATAGCACACAATGTCTCTCTGGTGCTCCCTCACTATAGCACACACTGTCTCTCTGGTGCTCCCTCACTATATCACACACTGTCTCTCTGGTGCTCCCTCACTATAGCACACACTGTCTCTCTGGTGCTCCCTCACTATAGCACACACTGTCTCTCTGGTGCTCCCTCACTATAGCACACACTGTCTCTCTGGTGCTCCCTCACTATAGCACACACTGTCTCTCTGGTGTTCCCTCACTATAGCACACACTGTCTCTCTGGTGTTCCCTCACTATAGCACACACTGTCTCTCTGGTGTTCCCTCACTATAGCACACACTGTCTCTCTGGTGCTCCCTCACTATAGCACACACTGTCTCTCTGGTGTTCCCTCACTATAGCACACACTGCCTCTCTGGTGCTCCCTCACTATAGCACACACTACCTCTCTGGTGCTCCCTCACTATACCACACACTGTCTCTCTGGTGTTCCCTCACTATAGCACACACTGCCTCTCTGGTGCTCCCTCACTATAGCACACACTGTCTCTCTGGTGCTCCCTCACTATAGCACACACTGTCTCTCTGGTGCTCCCTCACTATAGCACACACTGTCTCTCTGGTGTTCCCTCACTATAGCACACACTGTCTCTCTTACTCTCCCTCACTATAGCACACACTGTCTCTCTGGTGCTCCCTCACTATAGCACACACTGTCTCTCTTACTCTCCCTCACTATAGCACACACTATCTCTCTGGTGCTACCTCACTATAGCACACACTGTCTCTCTGGTGCTCCCTCACTATAGCACACACTGTCTCTCTGGTGCTCCCTCACTATAGCACACACTGTCTCTCTGGTGTTCCCTCACTATAGCACACACTGTCTCTCTGGTGCTCCCTCACTATAGCACACACTGTCTCTCTGGTGCTCACTCACTATAGCACACACTGTCTCTCTGGTGCTGCCTCACTATAGCACACAATGTCTCTCTGGTGCTCCCTCACTATAGCACACACTGTCTCTCTGGTGCTCCCTCACTATATCACACACTGTCTCTCTGGTGCTCCCTCACTATAGCACACACTGTCTCTCTGGTGCTCCCTCACTATAGCACACACTGTCTCTCTGGTGCTCCCTCACTATAGCACACACTGTCTCTCTGGTGCTCCCTCACTATAGCACACACTGTCTCTCTGGTGCTCCCTCACTATAACACACACTGTCTCTCTGGTGCTCCCTCACTATAGCACACACTGTCTGTCTGGTGCTCCCTCACTATAGCACACAATGTCTCTCTGGTGCTCACTCACTATAGCACACACTGTCTCTCTGGTGCTCCCTCACTATAGCACACACTGTCTCTCTGGTGCTCCCTCACTATAGCACACACTGTCTCTTTAGTGCTCCCTCACTATAGCACACACTGTCTCTCTGGTGCTCCCTCACTATAGCACACACTGTCTCTTTAGTGCTCCCTCACTATAGCACACACTGTCTCTCTGGTGTTCCCTCACTATAGCACACACTGTCTCTCTGGTGCTCCCTCACTATAGCACACACTGTCTCTCTGGTGCTCCCTCACTATAGCACACACTGTCTCTCTGGTGCTCCCTCACTATATCACACACTGTCTCTCTGGTGCTCCCTCACTATAACACACACTGTCTCTCTGGTGCTCCCTCACTATAGCACACACTGTCTCTCTGGTGCTCCCTCACTATAGCACACACTGTCTCTCTGGTGCTCCCTCACTATAACACACACTGTCTCTCTGGTGCTCCCTCACTATAGCACACACTGTCTCTCTGGTGCTCCCTCACTATAGCACACAATGTCTCTCTGGTGCTCACTCACTATAGCACACACTGTCTCTCTGGTGCTGCCTCACTATAGCACACACTGTCTCTCTGGTGCTCCCTCACTATAGCACACACTGTCTCTCTGGTGCTCCCTCACTATAGCACACACTGTCTGTCTGGTGCTCCCTCACTATAGCACACACTGTCTCTCTGGTGCTCCCTCACTATAGCACACACTGTCTCTCTGGTGCTCCCTCACTATATCACACACTGTCTCTCTGGTGCTCCCTCACTATAGCACACACTGTCTCTCTGGTGCTCCCTCACTATAGCACACACTGTCTCTCTGGTGCTCCCTCACTATATCACACACTGTCTCTCTGGTGCTCCCTCACTATAGCACACACTGTCTCTCTGGTGCTCCCTCACTATAGCACACACTGTCTCTCTGGTGCTCCCTCACTATAGCACACACTGTCTCTCTGGTGTTCCCTCACTATAGCACACACTGTCTCTCTGGTGCTCCCTCACTATAGCACACACTGTCTCTCTAGTGCTCCCTCACTATAGCACACACTGTCTCTCTGATGCTCCCTCACTATAGCACACACTGTCTCTCTGGTGCTCACTCACTATAGCACACACTGTCTCTCTGGTGCTCCCTCACTATTGCACACACTGTCTCTCTGGTGCTCCCTCACTATAGCACACACTGTCTCTCTGGTGCTCCCTCACTATAACACACACTGTCTCTCTGGTGCTCCCTCACTATAACACACACTGTCTCTCTGGTGCTCCCTCACTATAGCACACACTGTCTCTCTGGTGCTCCCTCACTATAGCACACACTGTCTCTCTGGTGCTCCCTCACTATAGCACACACAGTCTCTCTGGTGCTCCCTCACTATAGCACACACTGTCTCTCTGGTGCTCCCTCACTATAGCACACACTGCGTCTCTGGTGCTCCCTCACTATAGCACACACTGCCTCTCTGGTGCTCCCTCACTATAGCACACAATGTCTCTCTGGTGCTCACTCACTATAGCACACACTGTCTCTCTGGTGTTCCCTCACTATAGCACACACTGTCTCTCTGGTGTTCCCTCACTATAGCACACACTGTCTCTCTGGTGCTCCCTCACTATAGCACACACTGTCTCTCTGGTGCTCCCTCACTATAGCACACACTGTCTCTCTGGTGCTCCCTCACTATAGCACACACTGTCTGTCTGGTGCTCCCTCACTATAGCACACACTGTCTCTCTGGTGCTCCCTCACTATAGCACACACTGTCTCTCTGGTGCTCCCTCACTATAGCACACACTGTCTCTCTGGTGCTCCCTCACTATAGCACACACTGTCTCTCTGGTGTTCCCTCACTATAGCACACACTGTCTCTCTGGTGTTCCCTCACTATAGCACACACTGTCTCTCTGGTGCTCCCTCACTATAGCACACACTGTCTCTCTGGTGTTCCCTCACTATAGCACACACTGTCTCTCTGGTGCTCCCTCACTATAGCACACACTGTCTCTCTGGTGCTCCCTCACTATAGCACACACTGTCTCTCTGGTGCTCCCTCACTATAGCACACACTGTCTCTCTGGTGCTCCCTCACTATAGCACACACTGTCTCTCTGGTGCTCCCTCACTATAGCACACACTGTCTCTCTGGTGCTCCCTCACTATAGCACACACTGTCTCTCTGGTGCTCCCTCACTATAGCACACACTGTCTCTCTGGTGCTCACTCACTATAGCACACACTGTCTCTCTGGTGCTCCCTCACTATAGCACACACTGTCTCTCTGGTGCTCCCTCACTATAGCACACACTGTCTCTCTGGTGCTCACTCACTATAGCACACACTGTCTCTCTGGTGCTCCCTCACTATAGCACACACTGTCTCTCTGGTGCTCACTCACTATAGCACACACTGTCTCTCTGGTGCTCCCTCACTATAGCACACACTGTCTCTCTGGTGCTCCCTCACTATAGCACACACTGTCTCTCTGGTGCTCCCTCACTATAGCACACACTGTCTCTCTGGTGCTCCCTCACTATAGCACACACTTTCTCTCTGGTGCTCCCTCACTATAGCACACACTGTCTCTCTGGTGCTCCCTCACTATAGCACACACTGTCTCTCTGGTGCTCATTCACTATAGCACACACTGTCTCTCTGGTGCTCCCTCACTATAGCACACACTGTCTCTCTGGTGCTCCCTCACTATAGCACACACTGTCTCTCTGGTGCTCCCTCACTATAGCACACACTGTCTCTCTGGTGCTCCCTCACTATAGCACACACTGTCTCTCTGGTGCTCCCTCACTATAGCACACACTTTCTCTCTGGTGCTCCCTCACTATAGCACACACTGTCTCTCTGGTGCTCCCTCACTATAGCACACACTGTCTCTCTGGTGCTCCCTCACTATAGCACACACTGTCTGTCTGGTGCTCCCTCACTATAGCACACACTGTCTCTCTGGTACTCCCTCACTATAGCACACACTGTCTCTCTGGTGCTCTCTCACTATACCACACACTGTCTCTCTGGTGTTCCCTCACTATAGCACACACTGTCTCTCTGGTGCTCCCTCACTATAGCACACACTGTCTCTCTGGTGCTCCCTCACTATAGCACACACTGCCTCTCTGGTACTCCCTCACTATAGCACACACTGTCTCTCTGGTGCTCCCTCACTATAGAACACACTGTCTCTCTGGTGCTCCCTCACTATAGCACACACTGTCTCTCTGGTGCTCCCTCACTATAGCACACACTGTCTCTCTGGTGCTCCCTCACTATAGCACACACTGTCTCTCTGGTGCTCCCTCACTATAGCACACACTGTCTCTCTGGTGCTCCCTCACTATAGCACACACTGCCTCTCTAGTGCTCCCTCACTATAGCACACACTGTCTCTCTGGTGCTCCCTCACTATAGCACACACTATCTCTCTGGTGCTACCTCACTATAGCACACACTGTCTCTCTGGTGCTCCCTCACTATAGCACACACTGTCTCTCTGGTGCTCCCTCACTATAACACACACTGTCTCTCTGGTGCTCCCTCACTATAGCACACACTGTCTCTCTGGTGCTCCCTCACTATAACACACACTGTCTCTCTGGTGCTCCCTCACTATAGCACACACTGCCTCTCTGGTGCTCCCTCACTATAGCACACACTGTCTCTCTGGTGCTCCCTCACTATAGCACACACTGTCTCTCTGGTGCTCCCTCACTATAGCACAAACTGTCTCTCTGGTGTTCCCTCACTATAGCACACACTGTCTCTCTGGTGTATCCCTTCCTGCATTTTGTAGATTGTGATTTGATGTATTTATTTATTGATTGATTTATTCTTGTTCTCGCTCCTTGATGCTAGAGCGCAATTCCGCCCTCACTGGCACCCACGAGGTTAATATGCACCCAGTAGCTTATTAACCTTTACATATATCAAGTATTAGTGAGAGGGCACGCTGGTAAATTTCAGTTCCATAATGACTATAAATATTTTGAAAGGGAGAACGAGAGATTTATTACAACCAGAAAGGGCCCCACTTCCAGACCAACAAGGTCAGCTAATGAATTTATTTTAAATCTCTCTTTTTTTCTGGATTATCAGAGGGTAATCTAACTCCTGTACTGTGCCGAACACACAGGGCTAGTGAGCTGGATAAAATAGTTCTGATTCCTTCCGTCTAAAGCGTCAGGTTTATCGCTGCAGCCTTATAAATAAAGTCCCCATTGTGCATCGCTGTTCAGCAGTGGAAATGCAGTTCAATAAAAAGTCTGCCAAATTTTATACTCAAATCCATCTCCTAACACGGTCCCTGCTCACACATTGGAACAGAAATGCAGATCGCTTTGATGTTGTTTAGGGGCATAGAAAATGTATCCATTGACATTGCTTCCCACCCACTGAGCTTGCTGGAAACGGTACAGAAAGCAGCCGTTGCGCACAGGTCAACAGCAAAACAAGCAAATAAAGGCGCTTCTGTAAAATATTTGTACAGTTTGTAGAACACACTGTACTACTGACCACAAGGTTATTAAACACAATATGAAAATGTTCAATATTTCCATAAGTTACTTAAAATAATTTATGAAAAACAATATATAGCGTGTATATACTATCCATATATATAATATATAAACAAGTATTTAAGGGCCCTATCAGACAAGCAATACAGTGCGTTGAAGGTAAATACTTTGCATTTACAAGAGATTTCCGTTGTGTTGCTATAGAGAATAAGATATCACCCAAGTCTAAAAGGTAGACATTAGTTGCATAACGAATGCAAAATCATTAACGAAATACGGATATCCAAACGAAGGCACAATGAAATTTAAAAAAAAATGACTTTAGTGGATTAAAATTACCTGTAGCGCGCTGGAGAGCGGCACTAATATTGATCTATCTTCACAGAGTTCCCAGAGGTTCGCTAATATGATGCTTAGCGCGGCGGATCCCATGGCCTGCGCTGGGATAAAACTCAATTGAAAAGTTATTTAAAATTGCGCAACCTATCTGAATCATGAAAGTTTAATTTTGACTTGACTGTCCCTTTAAAATGAATGTCAATTTTGATGCTAAAGTGCCCGGTTTTAAAAAATTTGATTAAAAAATTTACATTTCACTCCTGTTGAGAAAAAAAAAACGTACCTTTTAATCTTCACAGCAGCTCCAGCTTCCTCCGGTCGTTGCAAGCCATTTCTGACGTCAGAAATGATGGATAGGTCATCCTCCAATCATGGCTTCCCCCCCTGGAGAATCAGTGTCTGATTCAACGCCGTGATTGGAGGAAGCCGGATTCCTCATTTTAGACCCAGAAAGAGGCTTGCAACGACCGGAGGAAGCTGGAGCTGCTGTGAAGATTAAAAGGTAAGTTTTTTTCACAACAGGAGTGAAATGTCAATTTTGATGAATTAAAGTGCCCCTGTTTATATCGAATTTTTGAAAACCGGACACTTTAGCATCAAAATTTACATTCACTTTAACTAACTTGTAGCCACTGTATCGATTGCTAATCAATTTCAATGGGATTATCAAAATTGGACACAGGGGTATAAGATCGCTTGTAGATTTCAGTTATTTCATGTGTACTTTGAAAGTAATATTCCTAAAACAATACAAATCCATTCTGGTTTGTTTAGCTTTACCCATTCACCGCCATAGAGTGCTGCAATATATTACTCTGTGTAGCAGAACGCAGTAATTATTATTATTATTTTTTTTTTTTTAAATGACCTTGATATTTAAAGGGATATGAAACCCAACATGTTTCTTTCATGATTCCGATAGGCATCTGTTTTGAAAAGTAGGGACATGTGCTTAGGAGCCGGCACATTTCTGGGGCACTATATGGCAGCAACTTTGCACTAATGTTATTCATTTGCAAGAGCACTAGAGGGCAGCACTATAAGAATGTTATTCATTTGCAAGAGCACTAGATGGCAGCACTATAAGAATGTTATTCATTTGCAAGAGCACTAGATGGCAGCACTATAAGAATGTTATTCATTTGCAAGAGCACTAGATGGCAGCACTATAAGAATGTTATTCATTTGCAAGAGCACTAGATGGCAGCACTATAAGAATGTTATCCATTTACAAGAGCACTAGATGGCAGCACTATAAGAATGTTATTCATTTGCAAGAGCACTAGAGGGCAGCACTATAAGAATGTTATCCATTTGCAAGAGCAGTAGAGGGCAGCACTATAAGAAGGTTATCCATTTGCAAAAGCACTAGATGGCAGTGCTATAAGAATGTTATCCATTTGCAAGAGCACTAGAGGGCAGAACTATAAGAATGTTATCCATTTGCAAGAGCACTAGAGGGCAGCACTATAAGAATGTTATTCATTTGCAAGAGCACTAGATGGCAGCACTATAAGAATGTTACCAATCTGCAAGAGCACTAGATGGCAGCACTATAAGAATGTTACCCATTTGCAAGAGCACTACAGGGCAACACTATAAGAATGTTACCCATTTGCAAGAGCACTAGATGGCAGCACTATAAGAATGTTATTCATTTGCAAGAGCACTAGAGGGCAGCACTATAAGAATGTTATTCATTTGCAAGATCACTAGATGGCAGCACTATAAGAATGTTATTCATTTGCAAGAGCACTAGATGGCAGCACTATAAGAATGTTATTCATTTGCAAGAGCACTAGATGGCAGCACTATAAGAATATTATTCTTTTGTAAGAGCACTAGAGGGCAGTTATATAAGAAAGTTATTCATTTGCAAGAGCACTAAATGGCAGCACTATAAGAATGTTATTCATTTGCAAGAGCACTAGATGGCAGCACTATAAGAATGTTACCCATTTGCAAGAGCACTCGATGGCAGCACTATAAGAATGTTACCCATTTGCAAGAGCACTCGATGGCAGCACTATAAGAATGTTATTCATTTGCAAGAGCACTAGATGGCAGCACTATAAGAATGTTACCCATTTGCAAGAGCACTCGATGGCAGCACTATAAGAATGTTATTCATTTGCAAGAGCACTAGATGGCAGCACTATAAGAATGTTATTCATTTGTAAGAGCACTAGAGGGCAGCACTATAAGAATGTTATTCATTTGCAAGAGCACTAGAGGGCAGCACTATAAGAATGTTATCCATTTGCAAGAGCACTAGATGGCAGCACTATAAGAATGTTATCCCTTTGCAAGAGCACTAGATGGCAGCACTATAAGAATGTTACCCATTTGCAAGAGCACTAGAGGGCAGCACTATAAGAATGTTATTCATTTGCAAGAGCACTAGAAGGCAGCACTATAAGAATGTTATCCATTTGCAGGAGCACTAGATGGCAGCACTATAAGAATGTTATCCATTTGCAAGAGCACTAGATGGCAGAACTATAAGGATGTTATTAATTTGCAAGAGCACTAGATGGCAGCACTATAAGAATGTTATGCATTTGCAAGAACACTAGATGGCAGCACTGTAAAAATGTTATTTGTTACCAAGAGCATTAGATGGCAGCACTATAAGAATGTTATTCATTTGCAAGGGCACTAGATGGCAGCACTATAAGAATGTTATTCATTTGCAAGAGCACTAGATGGCAGCACTATAAGAATGTTATTCATTTGCAAGAGCACTAGATGGCAGCACTATAAGAATGTTATTCATTTGCAAGGGCACTAGATGGCAGCACTATAAGAATTGTATCCATTTGCAAGAGTACTAGATGGCAGCACTATAAGAATGTTATCCATTAGCAAGAGCACTAGAGGGAAGCACTATAAGAATGTTATCTATTAGCAAGAGCACTAGAGGGCAGCACTATAAGAATGTTACCCATTTGCAAGAGCACTAGAGGGCAGCACTATAAGAATGTTACCCATTTGCAAGAGCACTAGAGGGCAGCACTATAAGAATGTTATCTATTAGCAAGAGCACTAGAGGGCAGCACTATAAGAATGTTACCCATTTGCAAGAGCACTAGATGGCAGCACTATAAGAATGTTACCCATTTGCAAGAGCACTAGAGGGCAGCACTATAAGAATGTTACCCATTTGCAAGAGCACTAGAGGGCAGTACTATAAGAATGTTACCCATTTGCAAGAGCACTAGATGGCAGCACTATAAGAATGTTACCCATTTGCAAGAGCACTAGATGGCAGCACTATAAGAATGTTACCCATTTGCAAGAGCACTAGATGGCAGCACTATAAGAATGTTACCCATTTGCAAGAGCACTAGAGGGCAGCACTATAAGAATGTTATGCATTTGCAAGAGCACTAGATGGCAGCACTATAAGAATGTTACCCATTTGCAAGAGCACTAGATGGCAGCACTATAAGAATGTTATCCATTTGCAAGAGCACTAGATGGCAGCACTATAAGAATGTTACCCATTTGCAAGAGCACTAGATGGCAGCACTATAAGAATGTTACCCATTTGCAAGAGCACTAGATGGCAGCACTATTACCTGCCATGTAGTGCCCCAGATGACTACCTAGGTTTCTCTTCAACACAGAATATCATGGGAACAAAGCTAATTTGATAATAGAAGTAAATTGGAATGTTTTTGGGTTTTCTATCTATTTAAGGAAGCTACTGTGCTACTTTTACAATTCATGCTTCCAGATGACAAGACTACAATATGTATATATAGACTACAGTATCATTCTGATGGTACAAAAACAGTATTTTCTGTTACCGCTAAACCTGTTTATTACGTTCTTTGAATTTGGATGTTTGGCAAGCTTCATGCTAGTTTCTCTTTTACACATTAGCGCTGCGGAATCTGTTGGCGCTCTACAAATAACCGATAATAATAATAATAATAATAATAATAATACACATAACCACCAGGACTTTGAGGGTTAAAGGCATAGGCCTAGATTTAGAGTTTGGCGTTAGCCGTGAAAACCAGCGTTAGAGGCTCCTAACGCTGGTTTTAGGCTACCGCCGGTATTTGGAGTCACTCAAAATAGGGTCTAACGCTCACTTTCAGCCGCAACTTTTCCATACCGCAGATCCCCTTACGTAAATTGCGTATCCTATCTTTTCAATGGGATCTTTCTAACTCCGGTATTTAGAGTCGTTTCTGAAGTGAGCGTTAGACATCTAACGACAAAACTCCAGCCGCAGGAAAAAAAGTCAGTAGTTAAGAGCTTTCTGGGCTAACGCCGGTTCATAAAGCTCTTAACTACTGTGCTCTAAAGTACACTAACACCCATAAACTACCTATGTACCCCTAAACCGAGGTCCCCCCACATCGCCGACACTCGAAAACATTTTGTTAACCCCTAATCTGCCGACCGCCACCTACGTTATCCTTATGTACCCCTAATCTGCTGCCCCTAACACCGCCGACCCCTATATTATATTTATTAACCCCTAATCTGCCCCCCACAACGTCGCCTACACCTGCCTACACTTATTAACCCCTAATCTGCCGACCGGACCTGAGCGCTACTATAATAAAGTTATTAACCCCTAATCCGCCTCACTAACCATATAATAAATAGTATTAACCCCTAATCTGCCCTCCCTAACATCGACGACACCTAACTTCAATTATTAACCCCTAATCTGCCGACCGAATCTCGCCGCTATTCTAATAAATGTATTAACCCCTAAAGCTAAGTCTAACCCTAACACTAACACCCCCCAAAATTAAATATAATTTAAATCTAACGAAATTAATTAACTCTTATTATATAAATTATTCCTATTTAAAGCTAAATACTTACCTGTAAAATAAACCCTAATATAGCTACAATATAAATTATAATTATATTAGAGCTATTTTAGGATTTATATTTATTTTACAGGTAACTTTGTATTTATTTTAACCAGGTACAATAGCTATTAAATAGTTAAGAACTATTTAATAGCTAAAATAGTTAAAATAATTACAAATTTACCTGTAAAAGAAATCCTAACCTAAGTTACAAATAAACCTAACACTAGACTATCAATAAATACATTAAATAAACTACCTACAATTACCTACAATTAACCTAACACTACACTATCAATAAATTAATTAAATACAATTGCTACAAATAAATACAATTAAATAAACTAGCTAAAGCACAAAAAATAAAAAAGAACTAAGTTACAAAAAATAAAAAAATATTTACAAACATAAGAAAAATTTTACAACAATTTTAAACTAATTACACCTACTCTAAGCCCCCTAATAAAATAACAAAGCCCCCCAAAATAAAAAAATTCCCTACCCTATTCTAAATTACTAAAGTTCAAAGCTCTTTTACCTTACCAGCCCTGAACAGGGCCCTTTGCGGGGCATGCCCCAAGAAATTCAGCTGTTTTGCCTGTAAAAAAAAAACATACAATACCCCCCCCCAACATTACAACCCACCACCCAGATACCCCTAATTTAACCCAAACCCCCCTTAAATAAACCTAACACTAAGCCCTTGAAGATCATCCTACCTTGTCTTCACCATACCAGGTTCACCGATCGGTCCAGAAGAGTTCCTCCGATGTCCTGATCCAAGCCCAAGCGGGGGGCTGAAGAGGTCCATGATCCGGCTGAAGTCTTCATCCAAGCGGGCCAGAAGAGGTCTTCCATCCGATTGAAGTCTTCATGCAAGCGGCATCCATCCGGAGCGAAGCGGCAGCATCCTGAAGACCTCCACCGCGGAACATCCATCCTGGCCGACGACTGAACGACGAATGACGGTTCCTTTAAATGACGTCATCCAAGATGGCGTCCCTCGAATTCCGATTGGCTGATAGGATTCTATCAGCCAATCAGAATTAAGGTAGGAATATTCTGATTGGCTGATGGAATCAGCCAATCAGAATCAAGTTCAATCCGATTGGCTGATCCGATCAGCCAATCAGATTGAGCTCGCATTCTATTGGCTGTTCCGATCAGTAAAAAAAATGCGAGCTCAATCTGATTGGCTGATTGGATCAGCCAATCGGATTGAACTTGATTCTGATTGGCTGATTCCATCAGCCAATCAGAATATTCCTACCCTAATTCCGATTGGATGATAGAATCCTATCAGCCAATCGGAATTCGAGGGACGCCATCTTGATGACGTCATTTAAAGGAACCGTCATTCGTCGTTCAGTCGTCGGCCAGGATGGATGTTCCGCGGTGGAGGTCTTCAGGATGCTGCCGCTTCGCTCCGGATGGATGCCGCTTGGATGAAGACTTCAATCGGATGGAAGACCTCTTCTGGCCCGCTTGGATGAAGACTTCAGCCGGATCATGGACCTCTTCAGCCCCCCGCTTGGGCTTGGATCAGGACATCGGAGGAGCTCTTCTGGACCGATCGGTGAACCTGGTATGGTGAAGACAAGGTAGGATGATCTTCAGGGGCTTAGTGTTAGGTTTATTTAAGGGGGATTTGGGTTAGATTAGGGGTATGTGGGTGATGGGTTGTAATGTTGGGGGGGGGTATTGTTTTTTTTTACAGGCAAAAGAGCTGAATTTCTTGGGGCATGCCCCTCAAAGGGCCCTGTTCAGGGCTGGTAAGGTAAAAGAGCTTTGAACTTTAGTAATTTAGAATAGGGTAGGGCATTTTTTTATTTTGGGGGGCTTTGTTATTTTATTAGGGGGCTTAGAGTAGGTGTAATTAGTTTAAAATTGTTGTAATATTTTTCTTATGTTTGTAAATATTTTTTTATTTTTTGTAACTTAGTTCTTTTTTATTTTTTGTACTTTAGCTAGTTTATTTAATTGTATTTATTTGTAGCAATTGTATTTAATTAATTTATTGATAGTGTAGTGTTAGGTTAATTGTAGGTAATTGTAGGTAGTTTATTTAATTAATTTATTGATAGTCTAGTGTTAGGTTTATTTGTAACTTAGGTTAGGATTTCTTTTACAGGTAAATTTGTAATTATTTTAACTATTTTAGCTATTAAATAGTTCTTAACTATTTAATAGCTATTGTACCTGGTTAAAATAAATACAAAGTTACCTGTAAAATAAATATAAATCCTAAAATAGCTCTAATATAATTATAATTTATATTGTAGCTATATTAGGATTTATTTTACAGGTAAGTATTTAGCTTTAAATAGGAATAATTTATTTAATAAGAGTTAATTAATTTCGTTAGATTTAAATTATATTTAATTTAGGGGGGTGTTAGTATTAGGGTTAGACTTAGCTTTAGGGGTTAATACATTTATTAGAATATCGGCGAGATTCGGTCGGCAGATTAGGGGTTAATAATTGAAGTTAGGTGTCGGCGATGTTAGGGAGGGCAGATTAGGGGTTAATACTATTTATGATAGGGTCAGTGAGGCGGGTTAGGGGTTAATAACTTTATTATAGTAGCGCTCAGGTCCGGTCGGCAGATTAGGGGTTAATAAGTGTAGGCAGGTGGAGGCGACGTTGTGGGGGGCAGATTAGGGGTTAATAAATATAATATAGGGGTCGGCGGTGTTAGGGGCAGCAGATTAGGGGTACATAGGGATAATGTAAGTAGCGGCGGTTTACGGAGCGGCAGATTATGGGTTAATAATAATATGCAGGGGTCAGCGATAGCGGGGGCGGCATATTAGGGGTTAATAAGTGTAAGGTTAGGGGTGTTTAGACTCGGGGTACATGTTAACCATTAAATCAAGCCCTCCCCCCCACATCGTAAACACTATAAAAAAATATTTAACTCCTAATCTGCCGACCGGACATCGCCGCCACTTTAATAAATGTATTAACCCCTAAACCGCCGCACTCCCGCCTCGCAAACACTAGTTCAATTTTATTAACCCCTAATCTTCCACCCCTACCATAGCCGACACCTACCTTCATTTATTAACCCCTAATCTGCTGCCCCAATGTAGCCACTACTATATTACATTTATTAACCCCTAAATCTAACCCTAACCGCCCCTAACTTAAATATAATTTAATTAAAACGAAATTAAATTACTACTATTAAATAAATTAATCCTATTTAAAACTAAATACTTACCGTTAAAATAAACCCTAATATAGCTACAATATAAATAATAATTACATTGCAGCCATCTTAGGGTTTATTTTTATTTTACAGGCAACTTTGTATTTATTTTAACTAGGTACAATAGTTATTAAATAGCTAAAATAAAGACAAAAGTACCTGTAAAATAAACCCTAACCTAAGTTACAATTACACCTAACACTACACTATAATTAAACTAATTACCTAAACTACCTACAATTAATTACAATTAAATTAAATAAACTAAATTCCGGAAAAAAAAACACTAAATTACAGAAAATAAAAAAAGAATTACAAGAATTTTAAACTAATTACACCTAATCTAATCCCCCTAATAAAATAAAAAAGCCCTTCAAAATAATAAAATTCCCTACCCTATACTAAATTACAAATAGCCCTTAAAAGGGCCTTTTGCGGGGCTGTGCCACAAAGTAATCTGCTCTTTCACCTGTAAAAAAAAAAATACAATACCCCCCCAACATTAAATCCCACCACCCACACACCCAACCCTACTCTAAAACCCACCCAATCCCCCCTTAAAAAAAACTAACACTACCCCCTTGAAGATCACCCTACCTTGAGCCGTCTTCACCCAGCCGGGCACAAGTGGTCCTCCAGAGGGTCCGAAGTCTTCATCCTATCGGCCAGAAGAGGACATCCAGATCGGCAGAAGGCTTCATCCAGGCTGCATCTTCTATCTTCATCCTTCCGGAGCGGGTTCATCTTCAAGACATCCGACGCGGAGCATCCTCTTCATCCGACAGCTGACAACTGAATGATTGGTCCTTTCAGTGACGTCATCCAAGATGGCGTCCCTTGAATTCCAATTGGCTGATAGAATTCTATCAGCCCATCGGAATTAAGGTAGGAAAAATCCTATTGGCTGATTCAATCAGCCAATAGGATTGAAGTTCAATCCGATTGGCTGATCCAATCAGCCAATAGGATTGAGCTCACATTCTATTGGCTTATAGGATTCTATAAGCCAATCGGAATTCAAGGGACGCCATCTTGGATGACGTCACTTAAAGGACCAGTCATTCAGTCGTCGGCCTTCGGATGAAGAGGATGCTCCGCGTCGGATGTCTTGAAAATGGACCCGCTCCGCTCCGGAAGGATGAAGTTAGAAGATGCCGCCTGGATGAAGCCTTCTGCCGGTCTGGATGTCCTCTTCTGGCCAGATAAGATGAAGACTTCGGACCCTCTGGAGGACCACTTGTGCCCGGCTGGGTTAAGACGGCTCAAGGTAGGGTGATCTTCAAGGGGATATTGTTAGGTTTTTTTAAGGGGGGATTGGGTGGGTTTTACAGTAGGTTTGGGTGTGTGGGTGGTGGGTTTTAATGTTGGGGGGGTATTGTATTTTTTTTTTACAGGTGAAAGAGCTGATTTCTTTGTTGAAATGCCCCGCAAAAGGCCCTTTTAAGGGCTATTTGTAATTTAGTATAGGGTAGGGAATTTTATTATTTTGGAGGGCTTTTTTGTTTTATTAGGTGTAATCAGTTTAATATTCTTGTAATTCTTTTTTATTTTCTGTAATTTAGTGGGGGGTTTTCTCGCAATTTAGTTTATTTAATTTAATTGTAATTAATTGTAGGTAGTTTAGGTAATTAGTTTAATTATAGTGTAGTATTAGGTGTAATTGTAACTTAGGTTAGGGTTTATTTTACAGGTACTTTTGTACTTATTTTAACTAGGAAGTTATTAAATAGTTAATAACTATTTAATAACTATTGTACCTAGTTAAAATAAATACAAAGTTGCCTGTAAAATAAAAATAAAACCTAAGCTAGATACAATGTAACTATTAGATATATTGTAGCTAGCTTAGGGTTTATTTTATAGGTAAGTATTTAGTTTTAAATAAGAATAATTTATTTAATTGTAGTAAATTTATTTAGATGTATTTAAATTATATTTAAGTTAGGGGGGTGTTAGGGTTAGGGTTAGACTTAGGTTTAGGGGTTAATAAATGTATTTTAATGGCAGCGACGTTGGCAGCGGCAGATTAGGGGTTAATAAATTTAATATAGTTGCGGCGACGTTGGGGAGGCAGATTAGGGGTTAATAACTATAATGTAGGTGTCAGCGATGTTGGGGGCAGTAGATTAGGGGTTAATAATTATAATGTAGGTGTCAGCGATAGCGGGGGTGGCAGATTAGGGGTTAATAAGTGTAAGATTAGGGGTGTTTAGACTCGGGGTTCATGTTAGGGTGTTAGGTGCAGACATAAACTTAATTTCCCTATAGGAATCAATGGGGCTGCGTTATGAGCTGAACGCTGCTTTTTTGCAGGTGTTAGGCTTTTTCAGCCAACTCAGCCCCATTGTTTCCTATGGGGAAATCGTGCACGAGCTTACTGCTACCGTAAGCAGCGCTGGTATTACAGTGAGATGTGGAGCTAAATTTTGCTCAGCGCTCACTTTTCTGAGGCTAACGCCGGCTTGAAGAAAACTCGTAATACCAGCATTGGCTTAAGTGAGCGGTAAGAAAAAAAGGCTCGTTAGCCCCGCACAGCCTTACCGACAAAAACTCGCAATCTAGGCGATAGTTTTTGTATCGCCAAGATCGCAGTATTGACATTTTCAGTAAAGGTGGTTGTTTTAACAGCCAAAAGCAGTTATTATAGGGCAGAACATATTACTGTACAATGTCACTTTAAATCCTGTTTTTTTGTAAACTAGAGGCGCGATCAAATATACGGCGCAGGTTTCAGCGCAAGCGTGGGAACCCGCACCGCCTGTAATTTCACCTCGCACATCGGGGTATTACATAAACCCTGCCGGCAGTTCATAAAGTGCCGTAAGTCTGATAAACTAGCGATCTTCTTCATACGATCTCTGCCGTACACTGAATAGGAATTCAAGGTACGCGATTAAAAATGGTGTCCCTTGAATTCCTATTGGCTGATTTGAACCTTCAAATTCAAATAAGCCAAACGGATGAGAGCTACTGAAATCCTATTGGCTGTTCAAATCAGCCAATAGAATTTCAGTAGCTCTTATCCTATTTGCTGATTTGAACAGCCAATAGGATTTCAGTAGCTCTCATCCTGTTGGGGGGGGGGCTTTGTGTGTTTTTTTTGGCAAAAGAGTTGATTATCTTGGGGCAATTCCCTGCAAAAAGTCCTTTTAAGGGCTACTGGTAGTTTATTAGATTAGGGGGTGTTATTATTTTGGGGGGGCTTTTTATTTTCATAGGGATTATGTGTAATTTATTTAAAATGTTGTAATTTTATTTATTATTTTCTGTAATCTGAGATTTTTTTATTTTCTGTAATTCTTGCTTAAAGGGACAATCTCTCCTACTCCTGAATTTTGATTAGACTGCCCCTTTAATTTATACTTAGTTTATTTGTATTTTAAAAGAAGTTTTTTTTTTTTTTAATTTAATAGTAACTTTAGTATTTTGTAAATTAGGTAATTTTAGTTTATTTAGAGGGGGTTAGGTTAGGGGGGTTAGGTTAGGGGTTAGGTTTATTGCGTTGTGGGGTATGGCGGTTTAGGGGTTAATAGACTTTATTAGTTATTGCGGTGGGGGATTACGGTTGACAGGTAGATAGACATTGCACATGCGTTAGGTGTTAGTTTATTTTTGCAGGCATTTTCGGGAGTTACGGTGCTCCCATACTCAGAGCAAGGCTTGTTGCGACTGCCTTTTATTGCGAGGTAAAAATGGAGTAAGATTTTTCCATTTTCTCCATGTAAGTCCTTGCGCTGGATATTGGATACCGTTTTGAAACGCGGTTCTATGTAACTTGTATGCTACGCCGTATATGTAATACCAAAATCACGTAAAATCTGGTGGCGGAGGATTTTGCGGGCGACGCTGCATATGTAATGGAGGCCCAGATGTGAGATAATTATCTATTGTTGTGACAACTGTTGATTATATCACTAAAGTCAAATGTCTGCAAATGATTATTATCTAAATGCTCAATTTACTAGGTATCTCTTCACCTAACAATCTATCGGCTAGATTAGGAGTTTTGCGTTAAGCTGAAAAAGCAGCGCTAACAGGTCCTACCGCTGCTATTATGAGTCTTGCAGGTTTAGGGGCACCACACACTTCTTTGGCCTTACCGCAAAACGACTTACGTAAACTTTGTAAACCCTTTTTTCGATTGTACTCCCTCTACCTCCAAGATCCGTAATGCATTTTAAAGTCAGTAGTTATGTGTTTTACACTACAACGCCGTAGCATAAAACTCATAACTAAAGTGCTTAAAAGTACACTGACACCCATAAACTACCTATTAACCCCTAAACCAAGGCCCTCCTGCATCACATACACTATAATAACATTTTTAACCCCTAATCTGCCACTCCGGATATCGCCACCACTATGATAAACATATTAACCCCTAAATCGTCGCACTCCCGCCTCACAAACACTAGTTAAATATTATTAACCCCTAATCTACCACCCCTAACATCGCCGCCACCTACATTATACTTATTAACCCCTAATCTGCTGCCCCCAATATCGCCGCCACTATATTAAATGTATTAACCCCTAAATCTAAGTCTAACCCTAACCCTAACACCCCCTATCTTAAATATAATTTAAATAAATCTAAAAAAAATAACTATCATTAACTAAATTATTCCTATTTAAAACTAAATACTTACCTATAAAAAAAAACCCTAAACTAGCTACAATATAACTAATAGTTACATTGTATCTAGCTTAGGTTTTTTTTTTATTTTACAGGCAAGTTTGTATTTATTTTATCTAGGTAGAATAGTTATTAAATAGTTATTAACTATTTACTAACTACCTAGCTAAAATAAATACAAAGGTACCTGTACAATAAAACCTAACCTAAGTTACACCTAACACTACACTATAATTAAATATTACAATTAAATACAATTAAATAAATTAAATTAAATTAGCTAAATCACAAAAAAAACACTACATTACAGAAAATAAAAAACAAATTACAAGATATTTAAACTAATTATACCTAATCTAATAGCCCTATCAAAATAAAAAAGCCCCCCAAAATAAAAAAACCCTAGCCTAAACTAAACTATCAATAGCCCTTAAAAGGGCCTTTTGCGGGGCATTGACCCAAAGTAATCAGCTCTTTTAACTGTAAAAAAATACAAACAACCCCCCCAACAGTAAAACCCACAACCCACACAACCAACCCCCAAAATAAAATACTAACTAAAAAAACCTAAGCTCCCCATTGCCCTGAAAAGGGCATTTGGATGGGCATTGCCCTTAAAAGAGCATTTAGCTCTTTTGCAGGCCCAAAGCCCTAACCTAAAAAATAAACCCACCCAGTACACCCTTAAAAAATCCTAACACTAACCCTGAAGATTCACTTACCGGGAGAAGTCTTCATCCAAGCGGCAAGATGTCCTCAACGAAGCCGGCAGAAGTGGTCCTCCAGACGGGCAGAAGTGGTCCTCCAGATGGGCAGAAGTCTTCATCCAGATGGCATCTTCTATCTTCATCCATCCAGCGATGAGAGGGTCCATCTTCAAGACATCCGACGCGGAGCATCCTCTTCAAACGACGGCTTCTTCATAATGAATATCTCTTTAAGTGATGTCATCCAAGATCCCTTAAATTCCAATTGGCTGATAGAATTCTATCAGCCAATCGGGATTAAGGTAGAAAAAATCCTATTGGCTGATGCAATCAGCCAATAGGATTGAGCTAGCATTCTATTGGCTGTTCCAATCAGCCAATAGAATGCAAGCTCAATCCTATTGGCTGATTGCATCAGCCAACAGGATTTTTTCTACCTTAATTCTGATTGGCTGATAGAATTCTATCAGCCAATCAGAATCTAAGGGACGCCATCTTGGGTGACGTCATTTAAAGAGATATTCTGTCAGGGTGCCAGGAATCAGACTGAGACGAGAAGTGCAAAAATAATCACACCTTTATTAGTAGCAAAAAATAATAAAAAGTCCACAAGTCAAATAACAAGCCAGGAATAAAAACCAGAGCTGGCAGTCAGACGAGCCAAGTCAGGAGGCAAAGCGAGTAGTGAAACGAGATGGAATCAGGAACAAGGAGAACAGCAGAGTCAGGAACAAGTCAAGGATCAGTAACCAGGAGGGACATCAGACAGCCAGGTAATACACAGGAGCTCTCACAAACAGGTCTGAGACAACGCAAGGGCAAAGCATACTTAACAGGCGCCCTTTAAATAGTAAGAGATGACATCACGATTCTGAGACTGCATCCTGTCTCAGTTCTATTCACTGATGATGTACACCAGTCTGGCCATAAAAGGAAGTGCAGGAATTGAGCAGCATCACACAGTATGCACCAGAGTCAGCAAGAGGTGAGTAAAATGGCTGCCAGCAGCACATGGCAAACAAAACAGGAAAAAACCCTGACATATTCATTACGAAGAAGCCATCGTTGGAAGAGGATGCTCTGCGTCGGATGTCTTGAAGATGGACCCACTCCGCGCCGGAAGGATGACGATAGAAGATGCCATCTGGATGAAGACTTCTGCCCGTCTGGAGGACCACTTCTGCTGGCTTCGTTGAGGACATCTTGCCACTTGGATGAAGACTTCTCTCAGTAAGTGAATCTTCGGGGATTAGCGTTAGGATTTTTTTAAGGGTGTATTGGGTGGGTTTATTTTTTAGGTTAGGGCTTTTGGCCTGCAAAAGAGCTAAATGCCCTTTTATGGGCAATGCCCATCCAAATGCCCTTTTCAGGGCAATGGGGAGCTTAGGTTTTTTTAGTTAGTATTTTATTTGGGGGGTTGGTTATGTGGGTGGTGGGTTTTACTGTTGGGGGGGGTTGTTTGTATTTTTTTATTACAGGTAAAAGAGCTGATTTATTTGGGGCCATGCCCCACAAAAGGCTCTTTTAAGGGTTTTTTTTTTATTTTGGGGGGCTTTTTTATTTTGATAGGGCTATTAGATTAGGTGTAATTAGTTTAAAGATCTATAATTTGTTTTTTATTTTCTGTAATTTAGTGTTTTTTGTGATTTAGCTAATTTAATTTAATTTATTTAATTGTATTTAATTTAGTTAATTTATTTAATTGTAGTATAGTGTTAGGTGTTATTGTAACTTAGGTTAGGTTTCATTTTACAGGTCTATTTGTATTCATTTTAGCTAGGTAGTTATTCAATAGTTAATAACTATTTAATAACTATTCTACCTTGTTAAAATAAATACAAACTTGCCTGTAAAATAAAAATAAACCCTAAGCTAGATACAATGTAACTATTAGTTATATTGTAGCTAGCTTAGGGTTTATTTTATAGGTAAGTATTTAGTTTTAAATAGGAATAATATAGTTAATAATAGAAATTTTATTTAGATTTATTTTAATTATATTTCAATTAGGGGGTGCTAGGGTTAGGGTTAGACTTAGGTTTAGGGGTTAACATTTAATATAGTGGTGGCGACGTTGGGGGGGGCAGATTAGGCGTTAATAAGTGTAGGTACGTTGCGGCGACATTGGGGGCGGCAGATTAGGGGTTAATAAATATAATGTAGGTGGCGGCGATTTTGGGGGCAGCAGATTAGGGGTTAATAAGTATAAGATTAGGGGTGTTTAGACTCGGGGTTTATGTTAGGGTGTTAGGTGTAAACATAAAATATGTTTCCCCATAGTAATCAATGGGGCTGCGTTACTGAGATTTATGCTGCTTTATTGCAGGTGTTAGACTTTTTCTCAGCCAGCTCTCCCCAATGATATCTATGGGGAAATCGTGCACGAGCACGTATGCCCTGCTCACCGCTGACTTAAGCAGCGCTAGTATTGAAGTGTGGTAAGGAGCTCAATTTTGCTCTACACTCACTTCTTGCCTTTAAACGCCGGGTTTGTAAAAACCTGTAATACCAGCGCTGCAGGTAAGTGAGCGGTGACAAAAAACTGCTCATTAGCATCGCATAGCTCCTAACGCAAAACTCGTAATCTGGCCGTATGTTTTTATCTGAAAGTCTCAAGTGAATGTAATTATGTTACATATTATTATTATTATTATTATTATCGGTTATTTCTAGAGCGCCAACAGATTCCGTAGCACTATCCCACCTCTCATTAATACAAAGAACACAGGTTTGTTTTTGTCTCCTTACACTTTGCAGCGCAGTCCTCTCTGACAGACAAAGAGTTAAAATCCTTATAGCTCATCTGATAGCCATGATCATTATTGCGCAGATCCACAGCCTGGGCGGCCTTGACAGATTCACAAACCTCTTTATCATTTGCTGAGAAAAAATGAACACATGAAAAATTATTACAATCCCTTCTCCTATTGTAGAAATCAAGATCTAAAGGAACTTGATGATCAGTCTTCAAGTTGGTTTTAATTCCTCTTTTGCAGGATCCAATCTGCTGTATCACAGGGTAATATATCAATGTCAACAAGGAGAAACCCCCAGTCGTATCATTCAAAGGAAATCTCTTTAAAAAAAAACACAATGAGTTTTTTTCTGTTTTGATAAATCTGGTATCCTTAGTTTTGCAGCTGGGGGATATTAAGACAGAAATAAGACAGTGTTTGATTCTATACAAGGAAATTAGATTTGGGAGGGAACAGCTTAGCGCTTTCTATGTCAGTAGTGCTGTTTATTTTGGCAAACAGAAAATTCATATTATAGAAACATAAAGCTGGTGTTAAGAATGTTACAATATGCAGAGTTTTGTAACATTCTTACTTCAAGAGGGTTCTATATACTGTATATATTTTTGAAACATCATGTGCATCTTGTAAATACAATAATGTATGTAATACTGGTGCTCTGCAATAGATAACAATGATCAGCTGTTGGGATAATATATATATATAGTTATGCAAAAAGTCCAGCACTCGCATACTCAATAAACTTGGGGTGCTTCCCACAATGTATGAATAAGAAAGCCAAAGAGAGCACTCGCCTTGAAAGTGAAATTTATTCCATATTGTTGTGAATGTTTTCGGGGAGTGACCCCGTCATCAGACAAATTCAAACAGATAAATAATATAATATTTATTTATATAATTTTTTAGATCATTTTTTCTGATACTTTGTATCATGTTTGCACTTGGAATTTATATTTGTTTTAGCTATTTTTAGGCATTTTATATACAACATTGTTTCTCACTTTGTAGACTTTTTTATTTATTTGTACACTTGTTTTTTTTTATGAATTATTGTTTACGATTAACATGTAGTGGGAGAGCTGTATCCCTCTCATCATTTTTTACAGATGGTATCTTTTACAGATGAGATTTTTTTGTCACTGAAGGCTCTTTGTTTTATTTTTGAATGTTCTCCTTTTACTCTGAATATGCTTTGTGTTTTGGGTTGTTTTACTAGACCTGTTGTTTGTGACATATGTACACGCCGCCCCTCGATGCTGTAGGTTGATGATTGGCGGTTCGCTCATTGTGTCTCCTTGATGACGTATTGTTGTCATTCATAGGGTATCGGATTTGAGATGAGGATTACGATTTGTGTTTTGCAATCGGGTATATTTTGATAATGTAGGTGCTGTTCTATACTGTCACATCCATATTCATAATCTTTGATTTACATATTAAGTTGTATTTATTTGATTGTTGGTTCAATCAGGTAGTATGCTAGCATATTGAGCCGTACTAGGTGTGGGGGGGTGGGGGGTTCTCCTCCAATAGAAATACAACATTATCGGCACTTTGGATTGTATGAGCTCTGGAGTGGCGATCTATAGTTATTTCCTTTTTCTTTTTCTTTCTGTTTACATTTATTTCACTATTTTGTATTTAAGCTACACTTACACTTTTGCACACATTGAGTTTTCATTGGCAGACTTGTTGGGGAGGGTCCTATAGGCCTATTTAAAGTTTGTTTGTACAATATTTCTTTGTGAGAGGAAGGGGTTTGCTAACTCCGAAACGTCACGCTTGAAATAAAATAAACCTTTGATCTATTGTTGACTGAAGACCAGAGAGTGCTTTTTTCACTCTTTTGTTTGGAATATATATATATATATATATATATATATATATATATATATATATATATATATCCAAATACCAGCTTGTTCCCACCGATAGGCATCCGCCTGGGTGAAAACTTAACAGCAATGTAAGAACCAAATGAAGATGCACTCACAGGACTTTTGACAGCAAAGTAAAGATTACTTTATTTGTGGAACGTTTTCGGGGATCAGGTCCCCTTCGTCAGCATGCTGATGAAGGGGACCTGATCCCCGAAAACGTTCCACAAATAAAGTAATCTTTACTTTGCTGTCAAAAGTCCTGTGAGTGCATCTTCATTTGGTTCTTATATATATACATATATATATATATATATATATATATATATACATTTTTCAAAAGGATTTTTTACTAAAATTCAGACTTATTAAGAATAAATGATTACGCTTCATATTAATCTATTGACCAAGACATTGCATTCTAATTGTAGTCTCTTAACAGTTAAGTAGACATGGATATTTGATTTTTTACGAATGCAAATTCATTAACGATACATGGATATTAATTTTGTTTTCAAAAAAAGAATATGCATTCCAAACCAATACACCACAAAATATAAAGAAAATCGATAAATACTGACAAACTTTAAAAATATTTACCTCTAGCGAGCTGGAAAGCTGAGATAATTCCGACCCTCCTTCACAGAGACCAGGGGCGCTCTAATAGGATCCCAGGGCCTGCGCTAAAGGCGAAAGTTCCTTTAAAGCAGGCCTTGGGATTCGCTGCACTAAGCCTCTTATTAACATGCCCCGGGCTCTGTGAAGAAAGGTGAGGATTGGAGCCGCTCTCCAGAACGCTACTGATAAGTATAAGGCTACATTTGAACTTTTTCACCTGTGGCAAAGGAATATTTACATTTTTACAGTTTAATAAAAATGAATGTAAAAAACTAATGTAAATATTCACTATACTGAGTAGTACGACAAACAAATATTTGAAAAACTACGTTTTTCGAACAATCGTTACAAAAGATTTGACAAACCAAATTTTGAACCTGCATTCTTTTTAAATGATTTTTGAAGTTTATATATATATTTCTAAATGATTAAATACCTAGAAGTTATAAGATTGAAGATACCCAGGTATAAGTCAAATTATTAATGTTATATTGTTTTATTTGATTATTCACAAATGTATTTATTTTGTTAGATATATACTGAAATAAAATGCAAAAAAGCCACAATTTAGAGAATCATGTGACCTGGTTGATAACTGATGATTATCACAATTGTTTTATTCTGTAATTAATCAGAGATCTTGCATTAAAACTCTTTTAATTAAAGCAACAGGATATAAATGTTTTTTTTTTTGTCTATCTATTTAGGCATTTTGGGTAACAGTTAAACATAACAGATTATTCATTTATTTGTATTTTGTAATGTTTTATTTATTTATATTAGAATTTTTTTTAATTATTTTATTTTTAGAAATGATGATGAAAAAATAAGCCATATGAAGGCATTGTTACTTGGCTGTAATTCACTTTAAAATGCCATGTTTAAAGGGACAGTCGAGTTCAAAATAAACTTTCATAATTCAGATAGGAATTGCATGTAATATTAAACAATTTCCAATTTACTTTTATCACCAATTTTGCTTTGTTCTCTTGATATTCTTAGTTGAAAACTAAACCTTAGACTTTGAAGGCCACCTCTAATCTCAATGCATTTTGACAGTTTTTACTACTAGAGGGCATTATTTCATGTGTTTCATATAGATAACATTGTGCTAACACATGTGAAGTTACCTAGGAGTGAGCACAGATTGGCTAAAATGCAAATCTGTCAAAAGAACTGAAATAAGGGGCATTTTGCAGAGGTTTAGATACAAGCTAATCACAGAGGTAAAAAGTATATTTATATAACTGTGCTGGTTATGAAAAACTGGGGAATGGGTAATAAAGGGATTATCTATCTTTTAAACAACAATTCTGATGTTGACTGTCCCTTTAATGGGACAATACAGTTAAAATTAGACTCTCATTATGAAACAATGAACAATTTTGTCTGTCTGAATCTTTACTGAATATTCCTTGAACATTTATATTAATTTTCATTAAACAAATGTAAATGTTACTTTGCTACAAGTGAAAACTGTAGCATTATACTTACCTCTAGCGCTGGAACGCTGCGCTAATTGTGACCCTTTACACAGAGCCTTGGGCTATGCTAATCTAAGATCTAGTGCGCTAAGCCTCCGATTAATGCGGCCTGGGGCTCTGTGCAGACGTGTCTCTCCAGCACGCTAGAGGTAAGTATTTAACCCTAAAGGTAATTTATAGGACACAAAAGAATGCTGATGAATTTCGCAAGGATTTCTTTGTTTTCTTTAAATTTAGTTGCTGCATTTGTTCAATATCCATGTTTCCTTTACAAATTTACATTCTTAACAAACAAATGCACAAGCCTACTCATTATTCAGACAGAAGATATATTTTAAACAACATTCCAATTAACTTCTGTTGTCAAATTAGTTTTCTTGGTATTCTTTATTGAAAAGTAAAATCATGAGCAGCAACACACTTTTGGGAGCTAGCTAAACACATTGGGTGACAAGAGGCATATTTGTAGGCATCAATAACAGCAAGCTCCCATATATATAGTATATTCTGATATCAACAAGCTGCTATAATGTCACTATTTATGGTTTTATCATGTAAATGCTGCTATCAACAAGCTACTGTACCATCAGTACTAATTGTTATATCCCTGTATATGCTGATATCCACAAGCTACTGTACTGTCACTACTTATGGTTATATCCCTGTATATGCTGCTATTAAACACTTATTGCACTGTCAGTACTAACTGTTATATCCCTGTATATGTTGCTTTAACAAGCTACTGTACTGTCAGTACTAACTGTTATATCCCTGTATATGCTGCCATTAACAAGCTATTACATTGTCACTACTTATGGTTATATCCCTGTATATGCTGCTATTAACAAGCTACTGTACTGTCACTACTTATGGTTATATCCCTGTATATGCTGCTATCAACAAGCTACTGTACTGTGAGAACTAATTGTTATATCACTGTATATGCTGCTATCAAACACTTACTGCACTGTCAGTACTAACTGTTATATCCCTGTATATGCTGCTATTAACAAGCTACTGTACTGTCACTACTTATGGTTATATCCCTGTATATGCTGCTATCAACAAGCTACTGTACCATCATTACTTATTGTTATATCCCTGTATATGCTGCTATCCACAAGCTACTGTACTGTCACTACTTATGGTTATATCCCTGTATATGCTGCTATCAAACACTTACTGCACTGTCAGTACTAACTGTTATATCCCTGTATATGCTGCTATTTACAAGCTACTGTACTGTCAGTACTAACTGTTATATTCCTGTATATGCTGCTCTCAACAAGCTACTGTACTGTCACTACTTATGGTTATATCCCTGTATATGCTGCTATCAACAAGCTACTGTACTGTCAGTATTAACTGTTATATCCCTGTATATGTTGCTATAAACAAGCTACTGTACTGTCAGTATTAACTGTTATATCCCTGTATATGCTGCTATTAACAAGCTGCTGTACTGTCAATACTTATGGTTTTATTCCTGTATATGCTGCTATCAACAAGCTGTTGTACTGTCTGTACTAACTGTTATATCCCTGTATATGCTGCTATTAACAAGCTGTTGTACTGTCAGTACTAATTGTTATATCCCTGTATATGCTGCTATCAACAATCTGCTGTACTGTCACTACTTATGGTTATATCCCTGTATATGCTGCTATTAACAAGCAACTGTACTGTCAGTACTAACTGTTATATCCCTGTATATGCTGCTATTAACAAGCTACTGTACTGTCACTACTTATGGTTATATCCTTGTATATGCTGCTATCAACAAGCTACTGTACTGTTACTACTTATGGTTTTATCCCTGTATATGCTTCTATCAACAAGCTACTGTATTGTGAGTACTAATTGTTATATCCCTGTATATGCTGCTATCAACAAGCTGCTGTACTGTGAGTACTAACTGTTATCCTGTATATGCTGCTATCAACAAGCTACTGTACTGTCAGTACTGTTATATCCCAGTATATGCTGCTATTAACAAGCTACTGTACTGTCAGTACTAAATGTTATATTCCTGTATATGCTGCTATCAACAAGCTACTGTCCAGTCACTACTTATGGTTATATCCCTGTATATGCTGCTATCAACAAGCTACTGTACTGCCGGTACTAACTGTAATATCACTGTATATGCTGCTATTAACAAGCTACTGTACTGTCTGTACTAACTGTTATATCCCTGTATATGCTGCTATCAACAAGCCACTGCACTGTCAGTACTAACTGTTGAACCATTGTTACTAATTGTTATATCCCTGTATATGCTACTATTAACAAGCTGCTGTACTGCCAGTACTAATTGTTATATCCCTGTATATGCTGCTATCAACAAGTTACTGTACTGTCACTACTTATTGTTATATCCCTGTATATGCTGCTATCAACAAGCTGCTGTACTGTCTGTACTAACTGTTATATCCCTGTATATGCTGCTATTAACAAGCTACTGTACTGTCAGTACTGTTATATCCCTGTATATGCTGCTATCAACAAGCTACTGTACTGTCAGTGCTAGCTGTTATTTCCCTATATATGCTGCTATTAACAGGCTGCTGTGCTGTCACTACTTTTGGTTATATTCCTGTATATGCTTCTATCAACCTGCTGCTGTAGTGTCTGTACTAACTGTTATATCCCTGCATATGCTGCTATTAACAAGCTGCTTTACTGTCACTACTTATGGTTATATTCCTGTATATGCTGCTATCAACAAGCTACTGTACTATGAGTACTAATTGTTATATCCCTGTATATGCTTCTATTAACAAGCTACTGTACTGTTACTACTTATGTTTTTTTCCCTGTATATGCTGCTATCAACAAGCTACTGTATTGTGAGTACTAATTGTTATATCCTTGTATATGCTGCTATCAACAAGCTACTGTACTATCAGTACTGTAATATCCCAGTATATGCTGCTATTAACAAGCTACTGTACTGTCAATTCTAACTGTATTAATCCTGTATATGCTGCTATCAACAAGCTACTGTCGTGTCACTACTTATGGTTATATCCCTGTATATGCTACTATTAACAAGCTGCTGTACTGTCACTACTTGTGGTAAAATTCCTGTATGTGCTTCTATCAACAAGCTGCTGTACTGTCTGTACTAACTGTTATATCCCTGTATATGCTGCTATTAGCAAGCTGTTGTACTGTCACTACTTATGGTTTTATTCCTGTATATGCTGCTATCAACAAGCTGCTATACTGTCACTACTTATGGTTACATCCCTGTATATGCTGCAATTAACAAACTGCTGAACCATCAGTACTAATTGTTATATCCCTGTATATGCTACTATTATCAAGCTGCTGTACTGTCAGTACTAAATGTTATATCCCTGTATATGCTGCTATCAACAAGCTACTGTACTGTCACTACTTCTGGTTATATCCCTGCATATGCTGCTATCAACAAGCTACTGTACTGTTGGTACTAACTGTTATATCCCTGCATGCACTGCTATTAACAAGCTACTGTGCTGTCTGTACTGCTATATCCCTGTATATGCTGCTATCAACAAGCTACTGTACTGTCAGTACTGACGGTTATATCCCTGTATATGCTGCTATTAACAAGCTGCTGTACTGTAACTACTTATGGTTATATTCCTGTAAATGCTACTATCAACAAGCTGCTCTACTGTCACTACTTATGGTTAAATCCCTGTATATGCTGCTATTAACAAGCTGCTGAACCATCAGTACTTATTGTAATATCCCTGTATATGCTACTATTAACAAGCTGCTGTACTGTCAGTACTAATTGTTATATCACTGTATATGCTGCTATCAACAAGCTGATGTACTGTCACTACTTATGCTCATATCCCTGTATATGCTGATATTAACAAGCTACTGTACTGTGAGTACTAACTGTTACATTCCTGTATATGCTGCCATCAACAAGCTACTGTACTGTCACTAATTATGGTTATATCCCTGTATATGCTGCTATCAACAAGCTATTGTACTGTCGGTACTAACTGTTATATCCCTGTATACGCTGCTATTAACAAGCTACTGTACTGTCTGTACTGTTATATCCCTGTATATGCTGCTATCAACAAGCTACTGTACTGTTACTACTTATGGTTATATTCCTATATATGCTGCTATCAAAAAGCTGCTGTACTGTCTGTACTAACTGTTATATCCCTATATATGCTGCTATTAAGAAGCTACTGTACTGACTGTACTAACTGTTATATCATATTATATGCTGCTATAACAAGCTGCTGAACTGTCACTACTTATGGTTATATTCCTGTATATGCTGCAATCAACAAGCTGCTGTAGTGTCTGTACTAAGTGTTATATCCCTGTATATGCTGCTATTAACAAGCTTCTGTACTGTCACTACTTATGGTTATATTCCTGTATATGCTGCTATCAACAAGCTGCTGTACTTTCACTACTTATGGTTATATCCCTGTATATGCTGCTATTAACAAGCTGCTGAACCATCAGTACTAATGGTTATATCCCTGTATATGCTACTATTAACAAGCTGCTGTACTGTCAGTATTAATTGTTATATCACTGTATATGCTGCTATCAACAAGCTGCTGTACTGTCACTACTTATGGTCATATCCCTGTATATGCTGCTATTAACAAGCTACTGTACTGTGAGTATTAACTTTTACATCCCTGTATATGCTGCTATCAACAAGCTACTGTACTGTCACTAATTATGGTTATATCTCTGTATATGTTGCTATCAACAAGCTACTGTACTGTCACTAATTATGGTTATATCCCTGTATATGAGGCTATCAACAAGCTGCTGAACCATCAGTACTAATTGTTTTATCCCTGTATATGCTGCTATCAACAAGCTACTGTACTGTCAATACTAACTGTTATATCCCTGTATATGCTGCTTTTAACAAGCTGCTGTACTGTCAGTACTAATTGTGATATACCTGTATATGCTGCTATCAACAAGCTGCTGTACTGTGACTACTTATGGTTATATCCCTACAGGGAGTGCA